>NC_061838.1:15653958-15666458 GCF_019202785.1 Penaeus chinensis | reverse complement strand
CTTTAAAATGATAATAACATAATAATAATAGTCCTGATAATGGAGATAACAAGAGTGATAATATCAATGACAAGAGAAATTATTATAAAGATAATAATGATAATGATAATGATAAGTACAATAATAGTAATAATAATATTATAATAATGATTTTGGCAATGGTGATAATAATTGTAATAATAATAATTATGAAAATAATGATAATGATAATAATTAGAAAAAAATAACAATGACCGTAATAATGATGATGATAATCATAACAATAATAATAGTAATAATAATTAGTAATGACGATAATGATAAGAAATGATAGAATAATATAATGAAATGATAGAGAGCACACACACACACACACACACACACACACACACACACACACACACACACACACACACACACACACACACTCACACACACACACACACACACACACACACACTCACACACACACACACACACACACACACACACACACACACACGCACACACACACACACACACACACACACACACACACACACACACACACACACGCACACACACACACACACACACACACACACACACACACACACACCACACACACACACACACACACACACACACACCACACACACACACACACACACACACACACACACACACACGCACACACACACACACACACACACACACACACACACACACACACACACACTCACACACACACACACACACACACACTCACACACACACACACACACACACACACACACACACACACGCACACACACACACACACACACACACACACACACACACACACACACACACTCACACACACACACACACACACACACACACACACACACACGCACACACACACACACACACACACACACACACACACACACACACACACACACTCACACACACACACACACACACACACACACACACACACACTCACACACACACACACACACACACACACACACACACACTCACACACACACACACACACACACACCACACACACACACACGCACACACACACACACACACACACACACACACACACACACACACTCACACACACACACACACACACACTCACACACACACACACACACACACACACACACACATACGTGGCACGAGTGAAATGTATATTTTTTGTAGCTTACGATTATTTAATAAATTGTTAACCAGTAATTAAGTATGATAATCCTGTGCTGCAGTCTAGCCAGTCAGCTTTTTAAGATATAGAGATACTAACCAACAAAGCAATCATTTTATTTACAGTGAAATAAGGTATAGACACATGGACATATGAATCTGTATAATGAGCATGAGCAGATATACGAACACGTATATAATTTAATGATGGAAATTAAATTTAATTATGAAAATGGTAAATGAATGGATGATCTAATGTGAGAACATTATCAATATATACATTTGATGATAATTAATCAAAAACGAAGTTGAAAACGAGCGTTCCTGCCGTCCAGTTTCAACGTATCCTATTATATCAATAGCGCGTCGGGCACACGACCAGGCGGCGACGCTACAGTTCTTATGTCTGCTCATGCTCATGATACAGGTTCACACGTTCATGTGTCTATACCTTATTTCATTGTAAATATAATTATTTGCTTTGTTGGTTGTTATTATCTCTTTGATTTAGAAAGCTGATTGGCTGGCTTGCATCATAGGATTATCATACTTAATTGCTGGTTAACAATTTATGAAATAATCGTAAATTACAATATATATATACATATATATTTCACTCGTGCCAAAAGAAAATGCTCTTTTGCTGTTCTCTCGTGCTTGCCCCAACACCACGACAAAATACGGAGAAAATACTTAGCCTTTCATTATTTTCACGAAATAGTATCATGTGCCGTGGAAGGCGTTACAAGAACGCTTCTGATTGGTCTGCGTGATTCGGGGGTATATCTTTTTGAAATAAAATTGAGTGCTAAAAAGTAGATGCAGTAAAATGTGGCAGTGAAAAGCATCTTACAAAACCTCTAGGAAAATAGATAAGATTATGTATAGATAAAAAAAAAAAAAAAAAAAAAAAAAAAAAAAAAAAAAACTTTATACTAGAAAATAAAATAGTGACTGCTTAGAAAAAAAAAAAATAAATAAATAAATGTAATTCTTAACAGAGAACGGAAGCTGGCCATTTTAGGCGGAATTCGTATGTATCCATACAAGTAGATTTGTTCGTATATTTATAAATTAAAAGTCAGGTGGACCTCAGGATACACTACAATAGTAATAATAAGAAGAAAAACATGTTATTACCATCAACAATTTCTGAATCCTATTTTGCAGAGAAAATGTCGAAATCCGACATCGAGTGTTCCTTCGGCGCCACGCTGTCTGACGGCGCTCGATGCCAAGGGGTTTCCGTCGACTGCAGTGTTTGAAACTTTATTCATAGAAAGAAATAGCTAGATAGATGCATAGATAGATATATAGACAGATACAGACAGTCAGACAAATAGACAATAAAAAGTGTCATGACTGGGTTCATAGATAATACACTTTGAATGATAAAATGTACAGCCTGGCCTATGCTGACTATTAATATATTTTTGAGAATGATAAGCTTATGTATTATAAAAGGCGATTAAGTAGTAAATTTCACAGACAAAAATCTGAAAATGGGCTTACTGAGAGTGGAAGAAATGAGGAAGAGAGAGAGAGATAAAGTTCTCATATTGGAATCACAGATAAGGATAAGTCCGATATGCGAAGCTGAGCTTCGCCCGAGCTATGCCAATGAGGGGAGCCCGGCCTGTGTCGAGACTAATGTCGACTCGCTAACGTGTGTCAGCTGGTGCTGACTCGGCTTTTGTCCTTACTCGCCGTGGTGCCCAGCCACAGCAGTAATCTCCAGGCGACAATTGCAACTTCTCGCGCCTGGGCGGGGCGCGAACCTGGCTTCTCAGTTTCATTCTATTTTATTCCATTATAATTTATAAAAAATCGATAAAGCAAGATTCCGGAAAAGAGGATAACGGATAATTGTGATTGACACTTTAGGATGAATTTGGTAACAATTTCATTGCGAAAATTAGACACACACACACAGATGAGAGAGAGAAAAAGAGAAAGACAGAAGACACACACGCGTAAGTGAGTGAGTGAGAGATGAAAGAGAGATGAGAGACTGAAGACACACACACGTGAGTGAGTGAGAGATGAAAGAGAGATGAGAGACTGAAGACACACACGTGAGTGAGTGAGAGATGAAAGAGAGATGAGAGACTGAAGACACACACACGTGAGTGAGTGAGAGATGAAAGAGAGATGAGAGACTGAAGACACACACGTGAGTGAGTGAGAGATGAAAGAGAGATGAGAGACTGAAGACACACACACGTGAGTGAGTGAGAGATGAAAGAGAGATGAGAGACTGAAGACACACACACGTGAGTGAGTGAGAGATGAAAGAGAGATGAGAGACTGAAGACACACACGTGAGTGAGTGAGAGATGAAAGAGAGATGAGAGACTGAAGACACACACACGTGAGTGAGTGAGAGATGAAAGAGAGATGAGAGACTGAAGACACACACACGTGAGTGAGTGAGAGATGAAAGAGAGATGAGAGACTGAAGACACACACGTGAGTGAGTGAGAGATGAAAGAGAGATGAGAGACTGAAGACACACACACGTGAGTGAGTGAGAGATGAAAGAGAGATGAGAGACTGAAGACACACACGTGAGTGAGTGAGAGATGAAAGAGAGATGAGAGACAGAAGACACACACACGTGAGTGAGTGAGAGATGAAAGAGAGATGAGAGACTGAAGACACACACGTGAGTGAGTGAGAGATGAAAGAGAGATGAGAGACAGAAGACACACACACGTGAGTGAGTGAGAGATGAAAGAGAGATGAGAGACAGAAGACACACACACGTGAGTGAGTGAGAGATGAAAGAGAGATGAGAGACTGAAGACACACACACGTGAGTGAGTGAGAGATGAAAGAGAGATGAGAGACTGAAGACACACACGTGAGTGAGTGAGAGATGAAAGAGAGATGAGAGACTGAAGACACACACACGTGAGTGAGTGAGAGATGAAAGAGAGATGAGAGACTGAAGACACACACACGTGAGTGAGTGAGAGATGAAAGAGAGATGAGAGACTGAAGACACACACGTGAGTGAGTGAGAGATGAAAGAGAGATGAGAGACTGAAGACACACACACGTGAGTGAGTGAGAGATGAAAGAGAGATGAGAGACTGAAGACACACACACGTGAGTGAGTGAGAGATGAAAGAGAGATGAGAGACTGAAGACACACACGTGAGTGAGTGAGAGATGAAAGAGAGATGAGAGACTGAAGACACACACACGTGAGTGAGTGAGAGATGAAAGAGAGATGAGAGACTGAAGACACACACGTGAGTGAGTGAGAGATGAAAGAGAGATGAGAGACAGAAGACACACACACGTGAGTGAGTGAGAGATGAAAGAGAGATGAGAGACTGAAGACACACACGTGAGTGAGTGAGAGATGAAAGAGAGATGAGAGACAGAAGACACACACACGTGAGTGAGTGAGAGATGAAAGAGAGATGAGAGACAGAAGACACACACACGTGAGTGAGTGAGAGATGAAAGAGAGATGAGAGACTGAAGACACACACACGTGAGTGAGTGAGAGATGAAAGAGAGATGAGAGACTGAAGACACACACGTGAGTGAGTGAGAGATGAAAGAGAGATGAGAGACTGAAGACACACACACGTGAGTGAGTGAGAGATGAAAGAGAGATGAGAGACTGAAGACACACACACGTGAGTGAGTGAGAGATGAAAGAGAGATGAGAGACTGAAGACACACACGTGAGTGAGTGAGAGATGAAAGAGAGATGAGAGACTGAAGACACACACACGTGAGTGAGTGAGAGATGAAAGAGAGATGAGAGACTGAAGACACACACACGTGAGTGAGTGAGAGATGAAAGAGAGATGAGAGACTGAAGACACACACGTGAGTGAGTGAGAGATGAAAGAGAGATGAGAGACTGAAGACACACACACGTGAGTGAGTGAGAGATGAAAGAGAGATGAGAGACTGAAGACACACACGTGAGTGAGTGAGAGATGAAAGAGAGATGAGAGACAGAAGACACACACACGTGAGTGAGTGAGAGATGAAAGAGAGATGAGAGACAGAAGACACACACACGTGAGTGAGTGAGAGATGAAAGAGAGATGAGAGACTGAAGACACACACGTGAGTGAGTGAGAGATTAAAGAGAGATGAGAGACTGAAGACACACACACGTGAGTGAGTGAGAGATGAAAGAGAGATGAGAGACTGAAGACACACACACGTGAGTGAGTGAGAGATGAAAGAGAGATGAGAGACTGAAGACACACACGTGAGTGAGTGAGAGATGAAAGAGAGATGAGAGACTGAAGACACACACACGTGAGTGAGTGAGAGATGAAAGAGAGATGAGAGACTGAAGACACACACGTGAGTGAGTGAGAGATGAAAGAGAGATGAGAGACTGAAGACACACACACGTGAGTGAGTGAGAGATGAAAGAGAGATGAGAGACTGAAGACACACACACGTGAGTGAGTGAGAGATGAAAGAGAGATGAGAGACAGAAGACACACACACGTGAGTGAGTGAGAGATGAAAGAGAGATGAGAGACTGAAGACACACACACGTGAGTGAGTGAGAGATGAAAGAGAGATGAGAGACTGAAGACACACACGTGAGTGAGTGAGAGATGAAAGAGAGATGAGAGACAGAAGACACACACACGTGAGTGAGTGAGAGATGAAAGAGAGATGAGAGACTGAAGACACACACACGTGAGTGAGTGAGAGATGAAAGAGAGATGAGAGACTGAAGACACACACACGTGAGTGAGTGAGAGATGAAAGAGAGATGAGAGACTGAAGACACACACACGTGAGTGAGTGAGAGATGAAAGAGAGATGAGAGACTGAAGACACACACGTGAGTGAGTGAGAGATGAAAGAGAGATGAGAGACTGAAGACACACACACGTGAGTGAGTGAGAGATGAAAGAGAGAGATGAGAGACTGAAGACACACACGTGAGTGAGTGAGAGATGAAAGAGAGATGAGAGACAGAAGACACACACACGTGAGTGAGTGAGAGATGAAAGAGAGATGAGAGACAGAAGACACACACACGTGAGTGAGTGAGAGATGAAAGAGAGATGAGAGACTGAAGACACACACACGTGAGTGAGTGAGAGATGAAAGAGAGATGAGAGACTGAAGACACACACGTGAGTGAGTGAGAGATGAAAGAGAGATGAGAGACAGAAGACACACACACGTGAGTGAGTGAGAGATGAAAGAGAGATGAGAGACTGAAGACACACACGTGAGTGAGTGAGAGATGAAAGAGAGATGAGAGACTGAAGACACACACGTGAGTGAGTGAGAGATGAAAGAGAGATGAGAGACAGAAGACACACACGTGAGTGAGTGAGAGATGAAAGAGAGATGAGAGACAGAAGACACACACACGTGAGTGAGTGAGAGATGAAAGAGAGATGAGAGACTGAAGACACACACACGTGAGTGAGTGAGAGATGAAAGAGAGATGAGAGACTGAAGACACACACGTGAGTGAGTGAGAGATGAAAGAGAGATGAGAGACTGAAGACACACACACGTGAGTGAGTGAGAGATGAAAGAGAGATGAGAGACTGAAGACACACACACGTGAGTGAGTGAGAGATGAAAGAGAGATGAGAGACAGAAGACACACACACGTGAGTGAGTGAGAGATGAAAGAGAGATGAGAGACTGAAGACACACACGTGAGTGAGTGAGAGATGAAAGAGAGATGAGAGACTGAAGACACACACACGTGAGTGAGTGAGAGATGAAAGAGAGATGAGAGACTGAAGACACACACACGTGAGTGAGTGAGAGATGAAAGAGAGATGAGAGACTGAAGACACACACACGTGAGTGAGTGAGAGATGAAAGAGAGATGAGAGACTGAAGACACACACGTGAGTGAGTGAGAGATGAAAGAGAGATGAGAGACTGAAGACACACACACGTGAGTGAGTGAGAGATGAAAGAGAGATGAGAGACTGAAGACACACACACGTGAGTGAGTGAGAGATGAAAGAGAGATGAGAGACTGAAGACACACACGTGAGTGAGTGAGAGATGAAAGAGAGATGAGAGACAGAAGACACACACACGTGAGTGAGTGAGAGATGAAAGAGAGATGAGAGACAGAAGACACACACACGTGAGTGAGTGAGAGATGAAAGAGAGATGAGAGACTGAAGACACACACACGTGAGTGAGTGAGAGATGAAAGAGAGATGAGAGACTGAAGACACACACACGTGAGTGAGTGAGAGATGAAAGAGAGATGAGAGACTGAAGACACACACGTGAGTGAGTGAGAGATGAAAGAGAGATGAGAGACTGAAGACACACACACGTGAGTGAGTGAGAGATGAAAGAGAGATGAGAGACTGAAGACACACACACGTGAGTGAGTGAGAGATGAAAGAGAGATGAGAGACTGAAGACACACACGTGAGTGAGTGAGAGATGAAAGAGAGATGAGAGACTGAAGACACACACACGTGAGTGAGTGAGAGATGAAAGAGAGATGAGAGACTGAAGACACACACGTGAGTGAGTGAGAGATGAAAGAGAGATGAGAGACAGAAGACACACACACGTGAGTGAGTGAGAGATGAAAGAGAGATAAGAGACTGAAGACACACTCATACACGGAAGAGGGAGGGTTCGCTAGTGTCTTCATATTTTAAATAAATTATCCGGCATAGATCTAACTTTGAAAATCATTAGAATGCGTAAGCATCAAATAAATGCTACTTATGCCGCCCTCTTATCTTATATTCTGTGATTACAACATTACGATAAATTTGCGAAATTCCCTACACTAAAATATACGTTTTATAACCGCCATCCAACTGATAGATGATTATTTTAGCAGTAAGTTAGAAGCATGTATTGTTAAATTGGCTGACAGTTACTATTTAAGAATAAATATGACTTAAAAGAATGTTTGATATCCATAAGAGTAATGTATACATGTATGTATATACATTTATATATCGTTAATGGGGAAATATTTATTTTCGTAGACATTTTCATGTTGGCGCCTTTAGATGAACATAAACCACTAATGGACAATTTTTTTTTTTCCTGAGACAACTATTCCATGCATGGCGTCCCTTCTGCGAGGAATGAAAATGAATATTAAATTTTTGGCCACAGATATGATAACGATGTCGGAAATAGGGAATACAGCGGTGGCATCAGCTGTAATAACCGTAGAAATAGTATCATCTTAGGAGCTAGATTACATAGAACATGAAATTGATCATTATTTTTTTAAGGCTAAAATGGACTTTGTAATAGGATCCACTCGCTTTTTATTGGTGAATTTAGTCCCAGGCAAGAAGGTCTGGTCACGCTGCTGCTTGTCTTAATCTTTTGCTTTCTGATTCCATTTGTTCTGAAAGTATTGTGAATGGAGACGGTGAGAGGGGTAAGGACTATGGCAGAAGTTGGAGCAGATAAGAGGGATGACAGTAATAGAATGGGCGATAACAGGAAGGATTACCTTGACACATTAGAGAATTATTCAGCACTGAAATTAGCTGCGAAGATGATAATAGGCAGATATATTACTGAAGTTCGTAACGTAGCCGTAAAAATTCCAACTCTGGCGTCTCAGGACCGTGGATTCGAGTAAACCATTCCTGGGGAAAAGCTAAAATGTCTCCCAGTCTAACATGAGCATCTTCTCGAGGGCATAGGTCACCCTTGTCGCCAACTAAGCTGACTGATAACAGCAAGGCAATTGTTTTCTTGTTCTTTCTCCCCTCTCTCCCTCTCTCTCCTCTCTCTCCACTCTCCCTATCTCTATCTCTATTTCTCTTTCGAAAGAGGGGTTTTGGATATATATATATATATATATATATATATATATATATATATATATATATATATATATATATGTATGTATTCATATATACATATATGTATATATATGTGTGAGCAATAGAGGGAGATGGAAGGGAAGGGAGAATGAGAGAGGGAAGGGAAAAGGAGAGCGAGAGAGGGAGAGGGAGAGGGAAGGGAAAGTGAGCGCAAAGGGGGGGGGGGGGTAAGGAAAGGGAGAGCGAGAGAGGGACAGGGAGCGGGATGGGAAAGGGAGAGCGAGAGAAGGGCAGGGATGGGAAAGGGGGAGCGAGAGAGGGAAAGGGATGGGAAAGGGAGAGCGAGAGAGGGAGAGGGAAGGGAAAGGGAGAGCGATAGTGGGAGAGGAAGAGGGTATGGAAATGGAGAGCGAGAGAAGGAGAGGGACCGGGATGGGAAATAGAGAACGAGAGAGGGAGAGTGAGAGGGAAGGGAGAGAGAAAATGGAGAGCGAGAGGTTGAGCAAAGGGGAAGGGAAAGGGAGAGAGAGGGAGAAGGAAGGGAAAGGGAGAGGGAGAGAGGGAGAGGGAAGGATAAGGGAGAGGGAGAGCAAGAGGGAGACAGGGAAAAGGAAGGGAAAGGGAGAGCGAGAGAGGGAGAGGAAAGGGAAAGGGAACGCGAGAGGGAGATATAAGGGAGAGGGAAGGGAAAGGGAAAGCGGGAGGGAGAGGGAGAGGGAAGGGAAAGGAAGAGCGAGAGAGGGAGAGGGAAGGGAAAGAAAGAGCGAGAGAGGGAGAGGAAACATAAAGGGAGAGCGAGAGAGAGAGGGAAGGGGAATGGAGAGCGGGAGTTGGAGAGGAAAGGGAAAGGGAGAGCGAGAGAGGGAGAGGGAAAGGGAGATAGAGAGAGGGTGAGGGAAGGAAGAGGGAAAGGGAGAGGGAAAGGGAGAGCGAGAGGGAGAGGGAAGGGAAAGGGAGAGCGAGAGAGGGAGCGGGATGGGAAAGGGAGAGGGAGAGGGAGAGGGAAGGGAGAGGGAAAGCAAGTGGGAGAGGAAGAGGGAATGGAAAGAGAGAGCGAGAGAAGGTGAGGGAGCGGGGTGGGAAAGGGAGAGCGAGAGGGAAAGGGAAGTGAAAGGGAGAGCGAGTGGGAGAGGAAGAGGGAATGGAAAGGGAGAGCGAGAGAGGGAGAGGGAGAGGGATAGGGAAGGGAAAAAGAGAGCGAAAGTGGGAGAGGGAAGGGAAAGGGAGAGCGAGTGGGAGAGGAAGAGGGAATGGAAAGGGAGAGCGAGAGAGGGAGAGGGAGAGGGATAGGGAAGGGAAAAAGAGAGCGAAAGTGGGAGAGGGAAGGGAAAGGGAGAGCGAGAGGTAGAGAATGGGAAAGGGAGAGCGAGAGCGAGAGAGGGAGAGGGAAGGTAAAGGGAGAGTGAGAGAGGGAGAGCTAGAGAGAGAGGGAAAGGGAAAAGAGGGAGAGGAAGAGAGAGAGGGAAAGGGAGAGGGAAGGGAAAGGGAAAGGGAGAGTGAGAGAGGGAGAGGGAGAGGAAAGGGAAAGAGAGCGAGAGAGGGACAGGGACAGGGAGAGGGAAGGGAAAGGGAGAACGAGGGAGAGGGATGGGAAAAGATTAATGCAATTATGCTTATTATTATCATTATATTATTACCGTAATAATTGTCCAAATCATCCTTTGTTTTTGCCGCTTTTTCGACTATTGGGATTTGTTTTCTTTTTCCTTTTTTTATCACAAATGGACATTATTATTGTCGTTATTATCATTATTAGCATCGTTATCGTCATAATAATCGTCATTACCGTCATTATCATCATTATCATCATCTTTGTCATCAATATTGCAATTATTAGCATCATTATCGTCATTATTATCATTATTATTGTAATTATTGTCGCCATATATATTTTTTTGCTAATTATACTCATAATAGAAATAATAAAAGCAATAATAATAAATAATAATTATTATTATTATCAATATTATCAATACTATCAATATTATTTTAATAATTACAGTTTTAATATATTTTTTTGGCAATTATCCTTATAATAAAGATATTAATGATAATAATAACAATTATAACAATAATAATAACAAAAATAACGACATTGTAATAATTATTAAAATAATTATTTACTATATTATCGTTATTGCAATTATTACTTGTTGTATTTTTTTTTTTTTTTTTTTTTTTTTACAATCATACTAATAATAAAAATATTAAAAATAATAATAACAATTATAATAATGATAATAACAATAATAACCATATTATAATAATTATTGACAGTGTTATTTTCATTATTATTGTTGTTTTTTTATAATTACAGATATAATATATTTTTTTGCAATAATAATGATAATAATAATAATAATAATAATAATAATAATAATAACAATAATGATAATAATAATGATAATAATAATAATAATCATAGTAATAATAATAATAATAATAATGATAATAATAATAATAATATTAATAATAATAATAATAATAATAATGATAATAGTATTAATATTGCAATTATTCGCATTATTATCAAAATTAATATTATAATTATGATTTTATCCAAATTCTCATTATTCTCATTGTTATCATCATTATGGTCATGATTAATGCAATTGCATAATCTCAATCACTTATTATCATCCTTTTCCCTAATAATTGTCAAAATCATCATTGAAATCGAAAAACACGTCAATTTTGAGGAAGCTCTGAAAAGGCTATATTTCGCTTGTTTTTGCCGCTTTTTCGACTTTTGGGATTTTTTTTTTTTTCCTTTATTTATTACAAATGGACATTATTATTGTTATTATCATCATTACTAGCATCGTTATCATCATTAGTATTATTAGCTTTATCATTGTAACTATTGTAGCCACATATATATATTTTTTTTTTTTTTTTTTTTTTTTTGCTAATTATACTCATACTAGAAATAATAAAAACAATAAAAACAGTAATAATAAAAATAATGACAGAAAATCGAACTTTCATAATTATTATAATTATCATCATTTTCATTATTATTGTAATTATTGTGGCCATATACATTTGTTTTGCTAATAATACAAATAATAAAAATAATAAGAATAATAAAAATAATAAAAACAATGATAATAATAATAACATAAATCGAACTTTAAATTTTTATAAAATAATTATTATCAATATTATTAATATTATCAATATTATTAATATTATCAATATTATCAATATTATTTTAATTATTACAGTTTTAATATTTTTTTGCAACTATCCACATAATACAAATATTAATAATAATAATAATAATTATAAAAACAATAAAAACAAAAATAACGACATTATAATTATTATTAAAATAATTATTTACAACATTATTATTACTATTATTGCAGTTATTACAGCAATAATATTTTTTTAATATTAAAAAAACAATACAAGCAATAACAATAAATATAATGACAAAAAGCGAACTTTCATATTTATTATAATTATCATTATATTCATTATAATTGTAATTATTGCGGTCATATATATACTTTTGCTAATAATACAAATAATAGAAATAAT
>NC_061838.1:15638958-15651458 GCF_019202785.1 Penaeus chinensis | reverse complement strand
CTCTCTCACTCGATGAATCTCTTTTTCTCACGTACTCTGAATCTTTCTCGCACTCTGACTCTTTCTCGCACTCTGACTCTCTCTGTCACTCTTTGACTCTCTCTCTCTCTTGCTCTCTGAGTCTCTCTGTCACTCTTTGACTCTCTCTCTCTCTTGCTCTCTGAGTCTCTCTTGCTCGCTCTCTGAGTCTCTCTCTCTCTCTCTCTCTCTCTCTCTCTCTCTCTCTCTCTCTCTCTCTCTCTCTCTCTCTCTCTCTCTCTCTCTCTCTCTCTCTCTCTCTCTCTCTCTCACTCTCTGACTCTCTCGCTTTCTGACTCTTTCGCGCTTTCTGACTCTCTCTCTCTCTCGTTCTCTCTCTCGATATCTGACTCCCTCTCGCTCTCTTACACTGTTTCTTGCTCTCTGACTCCCTCTTTTTCGGTCTCTGACTCACTCTCTCTCTCTATTTCTCTTTCGCTCACTGACTCTTTTTTTCCTCTCTCGGTCTCTGACTCTCTCTCTCTCTCTCTCTTAGTCTCTCTCTCGCTCTCCTACTCTCTTTCTGACTATCTTTCTCGCTCTCTGATTTACTCTCTCACTCTCTCTCTCTCTCTCTCTCTCTCTCTCTCTCTCTCTCTCTCTCTCTCTCTCTCTCTCTCTCTGACCCTCTCTTTCTGTCCCTATCGCTATCTGTCTCTCTCTCTCGTTCTCTGACTCACTATCTCACTCTCACTCTTTCTCTCTCTCTCTCTCTCTCTCTCTCTCTCTCTCTCTCTCTCTCTCTCTCTCTCTCTCTCTCTCTCTCTCTTTCGCTCGTTGACTCTTTTTTTCTCTCTCTCTCGCTCTCTGACCCTCTCTCTCTCTCGCTCTTTTACTCTTTCTGTCTCTCTCACTCTGATTCTCTTTCTCTTTCTGACTCTATCACTCTCTGAATGTCTCTCTCTCTCTCGCTCTCTGATCCTCTCTCTCTCTCTCTCTCTCTTGCTCTCTGACTCTCGTTCTCCCTCTCTCGCTCTCTGAGTCACTCTCTCTCTCACTCACTAACTCACTCTCTTACTCACTCACTCAATCTCTCTCTCTTTATGATGTATTCCAATCACTCACTCACTCACTCACTCACTCTCGTCCCTCTCGCGTTATCTCTCTCTCTCTCTCTCTCTCTCTCTCTCTCTCTCTCTCTCTCTCTCTCTCTCTCTCTCTCTCTCCCTCGTTTTCAATCACTCACTCACTCTCGTCCCTCTCTCATTATCTCTCTCTCTCTCTCTCTCTCTCTCTCTCTCTCTCTCTCTCTCTCTCTCTCTCTCTCTCTCTCTCTCTCTCTCTCTCTCTCTCTCTCTCTCCCTCGCTCTCAACCACTCACTCACTCTCTATATATCTATCTATCTCGCTCTTTGACTCTCTCTCTCTCTCTCTCTCTCTCTCTCTCTCTCTCTCTCTCTCTCACTCTTTAATTCTCTCTCTTTCACTCTCTGATTATTTCTCTCTCGCTCAATTAATCTTTCTCTCTCTCTGTCTCACTCTATGAATCTCTTTCTCTCTCATACTCTGAATCATTTAAGCCAACCGTCCCGGTTGGCTTAACCTCTTTTATTGAGAAACGTAAGCAACACAGATATTCACACGGATACAAGTCTTGGTAAGGCTTAGTGCTTGGTCTGCCCGCAGGGGGGGGCGCGCGGCTGGAGCCAGCCTGACCCGACAAGCGGTCGGCAGGAACTCTCTGACTCTCTCTGACCTGGGTTATCCTGAGCCTTAAGTACTGGTGTGTACGTGCACGTGGGGCGCGCCCTGATTTGACCAGGGCGCCGGGTGTTTCCCTCGAGGCGCTTCCTGTTATTCTGGAGTAAGGTCAGGTCAACCAGCTGCCCGGGCCTGTCACACCGCTCTGCCACCTACCTCGCGCCTTGCCCTCGAGGCGCCTTATGTTTGCCTCAAGGGTCACCCAACCTGGCTGGTTCTTGACTTGTAAACACTTCGTTCTTGCGTGTGCTGTCCCTGATGCATCTTCGTGGCTGCTCGTCCCTGTCGTCGTCTTCATCCTGGTCCCTGGTAAATCCGTTCGTCTTCGACATCCCCACGTCCACGAAGGTCTCGCACAGGTCCTCCTTGACTTCGGATTCGTCCTCGTAGTCCTCGACCAGGCCTAACTCGGAGGCTTACTCGCCCAATGCACTTTCCCGCAGATCTCATCCAGGTCCTTCTTGCTCGTACCGACGTCCTCGTTGTCCTCGTCAGGATCACGGGCGTCCGGCAGGAAGCGTCCTCTTCGAGCTCCTGAAGGTTGAGTGGATCTGCGGCGTCCAGGCAAGTTCACAGCATTATGGGTCGACTGGTACCTGCTCTGGCGAGTTCCTGGTCCTTCACTGGATCGACGGGCGTAATTATCCTAGTCTTTCTCGGTTTCTGGCGAACTTCCTGTGACGATTTCCATAGCGCCCGAAGGTGACCGTTTCTGCAGCAGGGCCTCCTTCGGTACTATGACAGATATCGTGAACAAGATTATACACATAAGGGCAAGATAGTAAGAGAAAAGAAAGACAACAGAGGAGAGGGGATCTTAAGCGCCACTAGTCGATTATTTATATTATTTGCAGTTTTTATGGTTGAATTTTCGTTATTTTCGTCTTCTTCTTTTTTTTCATTTTGTGTTTTATTTTCACAAAGTTAAGGGGAAAAAATAGGAGAGATAGACGGTAACAGCGGTCCGCATAGACCTAGCTTGAACTGCTAACCGTCTCTGATAGACAGGAGGGTAAATAGGGGAAATGTCACGAGTCACACATCACGACTTGACAAACTCGCGGGAGTGCGTGAGAGTGTGTGTGTGTGAGTGCGAGTGACAGTTAATGAGAGTGAAAGTGAACTCACACAGACCGGACATGGGTGCCAAACACGGAAATTAACGTTAATTTTACACAAATGCAATAAACTAGCTATAGAAGTAATACAAAATTATTTCAAATACTACATTGAATTTAACATTTAATGATATGCGACCGAATGACGCACTAATGAATGGTGACGTGAAAAAAAATTCGCGAGCGAATCTTCTCGGGGAAATAAAATTCTGCCGAGGTAACAACATGTCAAGCTGCGCATACAGACTTCATTGACGGGGGGGGGGGGGGGTCTATACCCTAAGAATGCCGTACTTCATGAAGCGAAATGAGCTGGGAAAATATTAATAACCCACTCTATCTGCGAGTCTGTGATGGGCGCTCATGTACTGAATGTTCTACGGCTACTTATCATGAATCACAACTCGATGGGATTTACCCCAAACATGGCAGCGACGTCAAGGGGGTGAGCGGGATGTGATTAATAAGAGAATCTCAATTCTAGCTTAAGCCTTAGTCCTACATTATTTAACGGACATAACCGCGGGTCATGCTGAACGAACTATCGTCGGAGCGCGGATCTTTAGGCATATACACAACCCCAAGTAATCAGGCATTCTGATACTATGATAAGGGGAAGATCCCTGGCGCTATGTAAAAATGTAAGTAATTCGCGTTACAAGCTCTCTCACTCTCTCGTTCTCTCTCTCGCTCTCTCTCTCTCTCTCTCTCTCGTTCTCTCTCTCGATATCTGACTCCCTCTCGCTCTCTGACACTCTTTTTAGCTCTCTGACTCTCTCTCTGACTCTCGCTCTCTGACTCACTCTCTCTCTCTCTCGTTCTCTCTCTCGATATCTGACTCCCTCTCGCTCTCTGACACTCTTTCTAGCTCTCTGACTCTCTCTCCGACTCTTGCTCTCTGACTCTCTCTTTTTCGGTCTATGACTCACTCTCTCTCCCTCTTTCTCTTTTGCTCAGCGACTCTTTTTTCTCGCTCTCGCTCTCTGACTCTTTCTCTCTCTCACTCACTCTCTGAATGTCTCTCTCACTTGCTCTCTTACTCTCTCTCTCTCGCTCTCTTAGTCTCTCTCTCGCTCTCCTACTCTCTTTCTGACTCTCTTTCTCGGTCTCTGATTTACTCTCTCACTCTCTCTCTCTCCCTCTCACTCTCTGAATCTCTCTCTCTCTCTTGCTCTCTGACTCTCTTTCTCCCTCGTTCTCTGATTCTCTTTCTCTCTCTCTCACTTGACTATCTCTCTCGCTCTCTGAATATTTTCCTATCTCATTCTTTGAATCTTTCTCGCCCTCTGACTCTCTCTATCTCTCGCTCTTTGATTCTCTCTCTCCCGCTCTCTGACCCTTTCTCTCTCTCTCTCGCTCTCTGACCCTTTCTCTCTCTCTCTCTTGATATGTGACTCCCTTTCGCTCTCTTTTCTCTTTCTCTCTCTCCTTCTCTCTCCGACTCTCGATCTCTGACTCTCCCTTTCTCGCTCTTGACCCACTCTCTCTCTTTCCCTTTCTCTCATTGACTCTTTTTATCTCTCTCTCGCTCTCTGACCCTCTCTCTCTCGCTCTCTGACTCTTTCTCTCTCTCACTGTCTCTGACTCTCTCTCTCTCTCTCACTCTCTGAATGTCTCTCTCTCTCTTGCTCACTGGCTCTCTCTCGCTCTCTTAGTCTCTCTCTCGCTCTCCTACTCTCTTTCTGACTCTCGCTCTCTGACTCTTTCTCTTTCTCTCGCTCTCTTAGTCTCTCTCTCGCTCTCCTACTCTCTTTCTGACTCTCGTTCTCTGACTCTTTCTCTTTCTCTCGCTCTCTTAATCTCTCTATCGCTCTCCTACTCTCTTTCTGACTTTCGCTTTCTGACTCTCTCACTCTCTGACTTACTCTCTCAGTCTCACTCTCTCTCTCTTTCTCTTTCGCTCGTTGACTCTCTCACTCACTCACTCTCTATCTATCTATCTATCTCGCTCTCTGAGTCTTTTTCTCTTGCGTACTCTTTCTCGCTATCTGACTCTGTCTGTCGCTCTTTGACTCTCTCTCTCTCTTGCTCTCTGAGTCTCTCTCGCTCGCTCTCTGACTCTCTCTCTCTCACACTCTGACTATCTCTCTCTCGCTCTCTGACTCTCTCTCTCTCTCTCTCACTTTCTGACTCTCTCTCTCACACACTCTGACTATCTCTCTCTCGCTCTCTGACTCTCTCTCTCTCTCTCTCGCTCTCTGACTCTCTCTCTCTCTCTCTCTCTCTCTCTCTCTCTCTCTCTCTCTCTCTCTCTCTCTCTCTCTCTCGCTCGCTCGCTCGCTCTCTGACTCTCTCTCGGACTCTGACTCTCTTGCTTTGTGACTCTCTCTCGCGCTTTTTGACTCTCTCTCTCTTTCTCGCTCTCTGACTCTCTCTATTTCTCGCTCTCTGACCCTCTCTCTCTCTCTCTCTCCCTCTCTCTCGCTCTCTCTCTCTCGCTCTCTGACTTTTTTTCTCTCTCTCTCGCTCTCTGACTTTCTCTCTCTCTCGCTCTCTGAGTTACTCTCTCACTAACTCACTCTCTTACTCACTCACTCAATCTCTCTCTCTTTATGATTTATTCCAATCACTCTCTGACTCACTCACTCACTCTCGTCCCTCTCTTGCTATCTTTCTTTCTCTCTCTCTCTCTCTCTCTCTCTCTCTCTCTCTCTCTCTCTCTCTCTCTCTCTCTCTCTCTCTCTCTCTCTCTCTCTCTCTCTCCCTCGCTCTCACTCACTCACTCACTCTCTATATATCTCTCTCTCTCGCTCTCTGACCCTCTCTCTCTGTCCCTATCGCTATCTGTCTCTCTCTCTATCTCGCTCTCTTACCCTCTCTCTCACTCTGATTCTCTCTCTCTTTCTGACTCTCTCTATCATTCTCTAAATGTCTCTCTCTCTCTCTCTCTCTCTCTCTCTCTCTCTCTCTCTCTCTCTCTCTCTCTCTCTCTCTCTCTCTCTCTCT
Organism: Penaeus chinensis; assembly: GCF_019202785.1. Classification (NCBI taxonomy): domain Eukaryota; kingdom Metazoa; phylum Arthropoda; class Malacostraca; order Decapoda; family Penaeidae; genus Penaeus; species Penaeus chinensis. The sequence continues at coordinate 15,645,675 of NC_061838.1, read as the reverse complement.
CTCGCTCTCTGATTCTCTTTCTCTCTCTCTCGCTCTCTGACTTTCTTTCTCTCTCTCTCGCTCTCTGAGTTACTCTCTCACTAACTCACTCTCTTACTCACTCACTCAATCTCTCTCTCTTTATGATTTATTCCAATCACTCTCTGACTCACTCACTCACTCTCGTCCCTCTCTCGCTATCTTTCTTTCTTTCTCTCTCTCTCTCTCTCTCTCTCTCTCTCTTTTTCTCTCTCTCTCTCTCTCTCTCTCTCTCTCTCTCTCCCTCGCTCTCACTCACTCACTCACTCTCTATATATCTCTCTCTCTCGCTCTCTGACCCTCTCTCTCTGTCCCTATCGCTATCTGTCTCTCTCTCTATCTCGCTCTCTTACCCTCTCTCTCACTCTGATTCTCTCTCTCTTTCTGACTCTCTCTATCATTCTCTAAATGTCTCTCTCTCTCTCTCTTGCACTCTTCTCTGATTCTCTTTCTCTCTTTCTCACTTTCTATCTCTCTCTCGCTCTCTGAATCTTTTTTTTCTTTCTCACGCTCTCTGAACCTTTTGTTTTCTCTCTCTCTCTCTCTTGCTCTCTGAATCTCTTTCTCTCTCTTCTTTGAATCTTTCTCGCTCTCTGGCTCTCTCTGTCGCTCTTTGACTCTTTGTCGCTCTTTGACTCTTTAATTTTTTTTCTCTCTCTCTTGCTTTCTGAATCTCTCCCGCTCGCTCTCTGAGTCTCTCTCTCTCTCGCTCTCTGACTCTCTCTCTCTCGCTCTCTCTCTCTCTCTCTCTCTCTCGTTCTCTGACTCTCTCTCTCTCTCTCTCTCTCTCTTTCGCTTTCTGACTCTTTCGCTCTCTCTCTCTCTCTCTCTTTCTCTCTCTCTGACCCTTTCTCTCTGTCTCTTTCGCTCTCTGTCTCTCTCTCTCTCTCGCTCTCTCTCTCTCTCTCTCTCTCTCTCGCTCGCTCGCTGACTCTTTTTTCTCTCTCTCTCTCTCTCTCTCTCGCTCTCTGACCCTCTCTGTCTCTCTCACTCTGATTCTCTCTCTTTCTGAATTCCTTTATCACTCTCTGAATGTCTCTCTCTCTCTCTCTCTCTCTCTCTCTCTCTCTCTCTCTCTCTCTCTCTCTTGCTCTCTGACTCTCTCTCGTTCTCCGATTCTCTTTCTCTCTCTCTCGCTCTCTGGTTCTCTCTCTCTCTCTCTCGCTCTCTGATTATCTTTCTCTCTCTCTCGCTCTCTGATTCTCTTTCTCTCTCTCTCGCTCTCTAAATCTCTCTTTAGCTCACTGACTATCTTTCCCTCGCTCTCTGACTGTAAAAGGCTATATTTGAGGACGCCTTAAACATTGGTTTGCAGGAGTAGTAATAGAGGTATGATGGCTTGACTCTTTATTTCTGAAGAGTACAACAGTAACAAACGAGACGAGTCTAAGTGCCGAGTGCGGGGAGGTCGCGGCGCCTACCAGCCCTGCGGGGGCGGAAGGCTGGTGAGAATGACCTGAGCCCGCGGGAGCGAGTGCACGTCTGTCGAGGTCAAATAAGGTCAGATAACTTGTCAGCTACTTCTCGCTGAAACGATGGTTCTTTCCTGGACCTCGAGCCACGTGGCAAGCAGCCACGCAGTCTTTCATACACAAATCGTGGTTATGTACACGGTATATTGCTCGGTTATCTACTAACGCCTCACCCTCGAGGCCCCTTAGGCCTGCCTTAAGGGTGACCCAACTCGGCTGGTCCTGACTTGCTAGTCGCTTCGTTCTCGCGTGCGTTGTCCCTGGTGCATCTTCGTGGCTGCTCGTCCTTGTCGTCATTTTCAATCTGGTCCTTGGTAAATCCGTCCGTCCTCGAAGATTTCGCACAGGTCTTCGTTGATTTCGGAACCGTCCAGACTTCCTCGTAGTCCTCGTCCAGGCGTACTCGCCTAACGCACGTCACCTTAGGATACTGTGTGAAGGACGTCACCGGAAGATTGCCAGATACCTTCAGACCGGGATGTTCGTCAGAGCAGGTATTAAACTGCCCCAAGATGGCGGCTGATACCTGCGCTGACGAGCTCCTGGAGTTTGACCGGATCTGTAGGCGTCTAGGCAGGCGGTGCCCGTCCACAGCATCATTGGGCGACTGGTACCTGCGCTGGCGAGTTCCCGGTCCTACGCTGGATCTACGGGCGTCCTGGCAGGCGGCGCCCTTCCACATCTTGGGGCGGCTTAATACCTGCTCTGACGAACATCCCGGTCTGCAGGTATCTGGCGATCTTCCGGTGACGTCCTTCCCACAGTATCCTAAGGTGACCGTTTCTGCAGCAGGGTCCTCCTTCGGTGCCGTGTCAGATATCGGTGAACCAGATTATACATCTAAGGGCCAAGATAGTAGAAGAGAAGGAAAGACAACATAAAAGAGGTGTTAAGCGCAACTAGCCGATTATTAAAAAAAAAAAAAAAAATGCAGTTTTTATGTTCGACTTTACGTTATTTTCGTTTTTTTTTTTTTTTTTTTGTGTGTTTTACTTTCACAAAGTTAAAGAAGAAAATAGAAGAGGGAGACTTCAGTAGTGATCCGCAAGGACCTGGCTTGAACTACCATAGATAAGAGAGTAAATAAGGGAAACGACAACGGCAATCCACAAGGATTTACTTGAACCAATTGTCATAACACAGAGAAGAATGAATGTAAAAATAAGGAATCATGTATTAGTCACTCGTCACAACTGACAAAATTGCGGGCAAAAAAAAAACGTCATAGATATTTACGCCTGCAAATACAACAGTAACAAACCCTATTAATGAAAGGTTTCAGTGTCTTTTGTTCTGCGTGGATGAGTGAGTGAGTGAGCGTGTGTGACCTCACAGAGCGAACATGTATGCCAAACACTTAGATTAACGGTCATTTTAACCAAATGCAATAACTTAGCTATAGGATTAATACAAAATTATTTCTACTACCACCTTGAATTCAACATTTAATGATATGCGACAGAATGACGCACTAATGAACGGTGACGTTCATTTGCTTCTCGCAAACGAATCTTCTCAGGGTCAGCAAATTTCCCGAGGTAGCCATGTCTAGCTGCGCATCCAGACTTCATTGACGGGGGTCTATACCCAAAAATACTGTACTATACTGTAGTAGCATGACCCCGCAACCTGAAGCTCAGCATACTTCCCAGGTTGGGTCATGCCCAGGTCCGCCGCCTTGTCCGCGTTCATTGGACAGCGGGCTCCCCTCGTTCCTTGCGCGCTTACACAGCGCTCGTATACTTAAGCCACAGGCAGCGAGGGAGATCAGAGTCAGGCAGGAAAAGTGGCAGGAAAAGTGGCTGGAATGGTGTGAGTCCTTCGACCACCAAACCACCCTTTCAGAACTGTGGCAACGGGTCAAGCGAGCTACCAGCCGCTCAGCCCCGAGGTGCACGCATCACGACCCCCAAGCAGAGGCTAACAGACTGGTGCACGAGTTCTCTGCGAGAACGAGCAGCAACAGTCTGCCAGCCGAGCTGAGGGCAAGACAAGAGCGTCTACAGCCAGACAGACATGCTCAGATCAGAGAAAGGGCAGCCGAACCTGATAACTCAGACGTTATCTTTTCTCTGAGGGAACTAAGGAAAGCCTATAAATCCAGTTCCAACACAGCCCTGGGCTCTGGTGGGATCTCGTACCCCATTATCTCCCACCTAGGACTAGTAGGTGAGCGTGCACTCTTGTAACTTATCATCAAGTCCTGGGAAACTTCCACTCTACCCCAGAGTTGGAGAGGGCTACTATAGTTCCCGTCCCAAAACCAAAGGAGCCGGGGAAAGGGAAAGCTCTTGGCTTGGATAGGTGACTACTTCAGGAAGGGAATCCAGAAGGGAATCAGAGGAAAGCTCTTGGCTTGGATAGGTGACTACTTCAGGAATAGGACTGCCAATGTCAAATTCCAGGGTCACATATCGCAGCACATGCCGCTCGAAAATGGAACGCCACAGGGTGGGGTTCTCAGTCCAGCCCTATTTAACACTTTAATGTCCTGCATCCTCAACATAAACTTCCCAGTGGGGTGCAAGATCATCTCTTATGCAGACGATCTCGCTATCACCTCCACTGGACCACGCAGCCAGAATAAAGCCCAGTGTTGTCTGGACCTCGTGTCAGAGGAGTGTTGTAGGACAGGACTAAAGATCTCTGCAGCCAAATCCAAAGCCATGGCTCTGAGACAGAAAGTTCGAGGCACAAGACTGAAAATCCAGGGAGTGGAATTAGAATGGGTCCAGGACTACCTATACCTTGGGGTAAGGATAGACCGGACACTCTCCTTCCAGAAGGAGGTCCAGTACCTTGTTGACCGAACCAAAGCAAGACTGTCTGTCATGAGAGCAATGACTGGGAGACGCATAGGGGCCAGACACAAAGTACTAAGATCATTCTATGTACATGCTGTCCGGCCCATTGTGGACTATGCCTCAGTCGCTCTAATTGCCGCAAAGAAAAAGCACACAGACAAATTAGAGACAATCCAAAATGAAGCTGCCAGGATCATTCTGGGTTCCCCAAGGTGGACGAAGGTCCTCAACCTCCTGATGTCATCCAGGCTCCCAGGAACACAAGCCTAAGACAAAAATTAGCCAGACGCCTCGAACAAGACAACGAGCTCTTTGCAAACAACTCCTGGCTGTCTCACACAGACAGGGTGTTGATACGCCATCAGCTCAAAGAACAGCTTCTTGCTAAGGGCATGGACTCCCCCCACCCCGACTTTGCCGAAGTCAATAAAAAAGAGCCTATACCCCATGCCTAGTCTAAAGGCAGAAGGCCACAGGGTCATTGCAGCCATTACTCCCCCGGGTAGTAGAACATACTACACGGATGGATCAGTCGATCCCTTGAGCCACACTGCAGGCGCCGGCTTTGCAGAAGGGACGCCACGCGATCCATGAGGGTAACAGACAACGCCTCCTCACTACAGGCAGAGGCAGTTGCAATCATGGGAGCCCTAGGTCACGCGTCCCTAAGGGAAGGACACGTGGTCATACACACAGACTCCAGGGCAGCCATTGACTGTCTTCAGTACAGCTCACCCACAGACAACATCTACCTACTGACCACGATTCTCACAATGGCACAGAGAATTCTTGCTCAGGGTAGAAGAATTATCATCAACTGGGTCCCAAGCCACATCGGCATCAGAGGGAACGAGCTTGCTGACAGACTAGCCGTCGCTGGCAGGGGTATACTCCCAAATCCCATGACGATAAAACCGAGCCGAAAATTACTTAAGGAGAAGTGTGCCTTGATCGGTCGTACCTTCCTACGGCAGCTCCACAAAGAGGAAACGAGAACCTCCCCCTCGGCCAGCTGGTACTCAGACGCCACAGGCTATGAACCACTGGCACTCTCTGAAGTAATCAACAGAGGTACCGAATTCATTCTTCACAGAATGCGCCTAGGTTACCACTGTGCCTGGCAGATTATCCCAACAATCGAACGCGATGAAAGGTGCTGCAAGCACTGCGGCGAGCCGAACGCCACACTAGTCCACTACTTAGAAAATTGTGACCATACACAATTCCTGAGACAGGGACCGCCCACAACAGCCGCCGTGCTGGTAAAGAGGCTATGCGAAATGTTTACACCATGGCGGCAGGAGCGCCTCCTGGCAATCCCGCCGCCACGGTAAGCACCGAGTGTCAGACAATAAAATGAGACAGCCGTAAAAAGCTGACACAGGCCGGGCCATATTTAGAAGGCCCGGGCGAAGCTAGAACTTCGCAAACCATAAAGAAGAAGAAGCGAGATCACCATTCCCCGATCCTCCAGCAGAACAAGAGCATAGCAGCAGCACACAAAGACTGTCCAGTCCTTAGCCGACTGGGGAGCCTCCCGGCTCCCCCGCAGAACTCCAACTTCAGCCTCCATCATCCAGCCAAACCTGTGGGCACTCACACCCACACAGTCACTCCATAAAGAGATAAGACATCAGGCTAACATAGTAGATGCCCCCATTTACCATCTGCTATAATACGAAGCGAAAACGAGCTGGGAAAATTATAAATAACCCACTCTTTGCTGCGGATCTGTGATGGGCGCTCGTGACATGTCCTACGGGTATTTATCACGAATCACACGATTGGGATTTACCCAAACATGCCAGCGACGTCTAGGGGGTGAGCAGGGTGTGATTAATAAGTGAATAATGACTCTAGCTTAAACCCTAGTCCCACATTAGTTTAACGGACGTAATTGTGGGCCACACCGGCTCAAAAGTTACCGAACGTACGAATAATTTCGGTTATACCTGTACCTACTATCGTTACGTCGGAGCTATGTTCAAAATAATAATGTATGTAAAATCGCGTTACAAGCTCTGCTATAGCGCCGATAGAACGTGTCACCAATGAACATGTAACGTTGCTAGGCGTTATCCCTAGGTTGTAAACAATTACAGAAAACAATTAATGGGAACAACTAGCTGTTTCTCAACCCATTTCACGTATCAATCGCCCGGAGTAAGAGAAAGTGAGGTCAGGTCACCCAGCTGTTCAAGCGGGCTCTTGATTAATGACTGTCACATTGAGGTCAGATCAAAACGGGAAATGCACAATGAGAAAAGAAATAAATTAAATTATATTCGTGAAAAAGGATAAAATCACGAGCGCGCTAAATTCGTTGCAGTTAAAACAATATAACTCTCTAATCACGAGAAAAAAAATACTTAATAAATGAACGATACTCATATTGATTGACTACATACCGTGATCACACAGGT
>NC_061838.1:15623958-15633958 GCF_019202785.1 Penaeus chinensis | reverse complement strand
TAATATATATAATATATATATATATATATATGTTTCATTTATTATATGAACAATTACATTAAGCCATAAATGACTGCTTTTTATGGCAAGCCAAACAAATCCAATAATGAATTTAGTTTAATGTTCAATAATCTAATATTTTCCTGTGGGAGCTCACCTAGCCATTCTTGGGGTAGTTGCGAATAACCAATACTAGCACCTAAGATCCCTCCAACAACAGTTGCATGGGCACTGACACCAGTGCCTCCTCTCATAACAATATTCACAATCTCAGTCTTGAAGTCAAACTTATCCTTCATCATCACAGTATACAATAAACTCAATGAAGTTGTTACATCGTCTCCTTGAACCGTCTTATTGCTGACATCAGTGAAAGCCTTCCGGAAGTTTTCTCTGTCATTTTCTTCAAGAATCTTCTGAGCTACTTTTTCTTTGATATCATCCAATACATTAATATATAACAGCTTCCCGCTGCACATCTTACCCTGAAAAGATAATTTAGCTGTAAGACAATTACTATACCTACCTGATCACTGACTTTAAAAGTGGAAATCTTTTATTTTTATTACTTTTTTTTATTCAGTATTAATATCACATGGCAACATTAATAATGATGATTATGATGATTATATTAGTAAGAAGAACAGGAAGAACGCAAAAATAACAATGTCATTGTTGAAGACAATATCAAAACATGACTTTTTTTTTTTTAAACAAACCAGACAGTGCTACAATGGACAGAGCATCTAACCTGCATGAAGAAATATGTGTAGTTTTAAGTCTTTTTAAAAACCAAGTTAAAAAATTAAATACAGAATCCAATCTATTTGCCTCAAATTTTTTAACTATCTGATGATCAAAAATAAAAAATTAAAACTATTAAACTTTTAGAAAAGGCTGAGTAAAAATATTGCCTACAGTGACTTTACAGTTATCAAAAGAATATGATACAAACACTCTCTTTTGCAAGTGCTACGTCTAAAGTTCTTTAACAGGACTTTTGTTGAAAGGTTCTTTTTTCACTTTTCCTAAGGATGGTGGGTATATGCGACACATGAGAAATATAAATAAACACATTTAGAGATATATAATATTTTTTTCACAGAAACTGTGTAGAAAAAAAATATGATATATATACCAAATAAATGTGTGTATATATATATATATATATATATATATATATATATATATATATCTATATATATGTATATATTTATATATAGATAGATATATATATATATATATATATATACATATATATGTCTATCATGTATATGTGTGTATATATATATGTGTGTATATGTGTGTGTATATGTATATATATATATATATATATATATATATATATATATATATGTATGTGTATATATATACATATATATAATATATATATATATATATATATATATATATATCAGATATATATAATACATACATATATATACATATATATATATATCATACATGTATATATACTATACATATATATATATTTATATATATCATATATATCTATGTATTTATATATATAAATTTATATTTATATATATTTATTTATAGATTTATATATATATTTTTTTATATATCTATATTCATATCTTATATTCATATGTATATCATATATATCATGTATATATACAATATATATATTATGTATATATGTATATAAATATATATATATGCAAATATATATCATATGTGTGTGTGTGTGTGTGTGTGTGTGTGTGTGTGTGTGTGTGTGTGTGTGTGTGTGTGTGTGTGTGTGTGTGTGTGTGTGTGTGTGTGTGTGTCATGTATATGTGTGTGTGTACATATATATATATATATATATATATATATATATATATATATGAAAGATGGAATAATGCAATACCGCATTGATATAGGTGTATAACAATCCTCCCTGACCTGGCCTCGAACCTAGGTCACTCTAGGTATGAGACCGGAGGGCCAGTACTAAACCAGCCATGCCACATGACCCACTAAAAGGAGTGTGCAACTAGGATCTACCTAGCTCCATAGACATTACCTATCTACTCATACATGAGTAATGATAGCAAGGTTTTACACACACTCCCCGTGGGCACTCAGTGGAAATTGGTTTAGAAATTCGAAACTGAAGTCAGATACTAAGGTATATATATGAAAGATGGAATAATGCAAAACCGCATTGATATAGGTGTATAACAATCCTCCCTGACCTGGCCTCGAACCTAGGTCACTTCGGGTATGAGACCGGAGAGCTAGTTTTAAGCCAACCATGCCACACGACCCACTAAAAGGGTCTATGGAGCTAGTTAGATCCTAGTTGCAAACTCCTTTTAGTGGGTCGTGTGACATGGTTGGTTTAGTACTGGCCCTCTTGTCTCATACCCGGAGTGACCTAGGTTCGAGGTTAGGTCAGGGAGGATTGTTATACACATGTGTGTGTATATATATATATATATATATATATATATATGTATATATATATATATGGTAGAAAAATCCAATATTCAAAAGTTAGATTTATTTTAAAACGAGACTACAGTTTCGAAATCCACCTTGATTTTATCTTCAGGTCTGAAGAAGAAAGGGGGAGAGGGGGTATAAAAGCGAGAGAGGTAAGTTGGATTAAGCCCCGACTCTTTTCTCTCTTACTAAATCATCTTTCGATCCTCCCCTTTCCCGCTTTCTTCCCCCCCCCCCCCCTACCCCTGGTAACGGGTCTTTTCTTTTAACTTTCATTCATTCGTTTCACGGGGCAGGTAAGAACAGAGGAACGGAAGCGAAGGGAAGTCAGATCAGGTTGGAGGATCGGGCAGATTATGTGCAGGGTGGCCGGCATACAGGAGAAGGCGGAGGATGTGGGAAGCGAGGACACTATCGGTAGGAGAAAAGCCGCTGTTCAAGTTGAAATTAGGCAGCAGCTTTATTAGGGAGGATTCCACTGGTCTGCATCCGCAAAAGGAAAGACAATTCACACCGCTGACCAGTTCATCTGATGGCCTATGTCCCACTGACGGCAAAAGAAGGTGTTGTTGTCACGTGGATACAGCGTACTTATGTTGAGACAGACACTTGGTGAGATTGGTGCCTGCCTCGCCAAAGTATTGTTTATCACAAGAGGTACTAAGAACAGCATAGATGCCCACCTTCGAGGTAGAGGGAGGGCTGGTGTGGACCAGGTTACGACGGAAAGTGTTCAACTGGCGAAAGATCAGCCTGCAATTGAGTGGATGAAGAGGGCAACGGAGAGAGTAGATCTCAGGCAAGCTGAGGACAGGCAGATAAAGTACGCCGTGCCCTGGTTAACGCGACGTCGAGAACATGGCGAGGGTAGCCCAGTTTCGAGACCGAAACTTCGTGGTGCTTTCATACCAGCCCTCAAATCTCTCCTCTATCCTAACCCATCCATTCCCAAGTAGTCTTATTTTCAAAAGATATACATGATACACACACACATATATATATCATATATATAAGTGATACATATAGCATATATATATCATGTATATACATATACATATATATATATATATTGATACGTATATGGTGTGTGTGTGTGTGTGTATATATATATATATATATATATAGATATATATGATACATATTTGTATATATATGTATATCATATATATGTATATCATATATATGTATATCATACATATAATATATATATATATATATATATATATATATATATATGTATATGTATATTATATATGTATATGTATATTATATATGTATATGTATATTATATATGTATATGTATATTATATATGATTATATATATATCCATATCATATATATAACTATAAATATATCATAAATATTATATATGTATGTATATACACACACACACATATATATATACATATGGTATAAAAACCCACACTGTAAAACTAGATTTAATTGAAAAAGAGAGACTACAGTTTCGGAATCCACCTGGATTCCATCTTCAGGTCTGAGGAGGCAAGGAAGAGGAGGGGGTATAAGACAGAGAGAGGAAAGGCAACGCGGAGACACAGGGCAGGTGAGGACAGCCGAACGGAAACGAAGGGAGGTCAGATCAGGTTGGGCAGGTCAGGTCGGGAGGGTCGGGCGGACTGTGTGAAGGGTGGCCAGCATACGGGAGAAGGCGAAGGATGTGGGAAGCGAGGAGACTGTCAGCAGGAGAAAAGCCGCTGTTCAGGTTGAAATTGGGAAGCAGCTTAATTAGGGAAGATTCCACCCATCTGCGGGCGTGGACGTCAGCGGAAGGAAAGATAATTCGCGCCGCTGACCAGTCCATCAGATGGCCTGTATCCCACTGATGGCAGAAGAGAGCGTTGTTGTTGTGCCCCCTGGAAACAGCGTACTTATGTTGAGACAGGCGCTTAGTGAGACTGGCGCCCGTCTCGCCAAAGTACTGTTTGTCACAGGAGGTAGCATAGGTGCCCACCTTCGAGGAAGAGGGTGGGCTGGTGTGGACCAGGTTACGGCGGAGAGTGTTCACCTGGCGAAAGATCAGCCTGCAGTTGAGAGTGTGAAGAGGGCGGCGGATAGAGTAGATCTCCTCAGTGTAGGGCAGGCTGAGGACGGGCAGCCGAGGAGTCTCTGTATTAGTGTGTGTTTATGTATATACACATACATCATGTATATGTATATATGTGTGTATGTGTGTATGTGTGTGTGTGTGTGTATGTGTGTATACACACACACATACACATATATATAAATATATATTTATATCATGTAAATATATATATATATATATATATATATATATATATATATATATATGTATATATATATATATATATATATATATATATATGGTATATCTGTCTTACACATATACATATATATATATATATATATATATATATCACATATATAAACATATCCTAAATGTATACCATATAATATATATAAATATATATGATATATATGATATATATGATATATATGATATAAATATGATATATATGATATATATGATATATATGATATAAATATTGTATATATGATATATATGATATATATGATATAAATAATATATATATATGATATAAATATTATATATATATGATATAAATATTATATATATATGATATATTCATGCATGATATATATATATATATATATATATATATGTGTGTGTATATATTATATGATATATTTATGCATGATGTATATGTATATATATTATATGATATACATTTATGATATGTATATATATGATATATATGTATATGTATATATACATATAAATATATATATATATATATATATATATATATATATATATGTGTGTGTGTGTATATATATGTATATGATATATATAATAAAATAAGAATATATATATGTATATGACATATATGTGATATATATAATATATATATATATACATATATATATATATATATATATATATATATATTTATATGATGAATAAATATCTATAATTTATATATATATATATATATATATAATAAACATATATTCCATATGAATATATATAAGAGAGATATATCATATATTTATGTCTATATATATGATATATATAATATATACATAGATAATGATATATATATATATGATATTCACTTCTGCAAACGTTAATACCAGCCTTTGAGTCTGTCTGAGTAAAACCGAGGGTGTGGAAACAAAAAACTTGTCGGTTGGGGCTAAATCAAGGCTGTAAGGTGGATGTAGGACGTAGCACAACTGCATTGCCATGGTGGAAGAGAACGAGCAGATGTAACTTTCCGGGGTGTATTTCTGAGATTGTTTTTTTTTTTTCAGTTTTCTTAAAATGCATTCATAATAAGTATCTGTAATTCGTTTCTTGCTCTCAAGGAAGTCAACCAGCAAAATCCCCTCTGCATCCCAGAAAACGGTGGTCATGACCACTGTCACTGTATCTTGAACGCTAAGATTTTGCTTTAACTGGTCCACTTCCAACCCTGGCCAGCCACTGCTTTGATTGAATTTTGTCCTAAGGATCGTAGAGCCATGTTTCATCTGTTCACAATTCTCTGAAGAAAAGCTGCAGAGTCCTCATCCCACTTGTTCAAAATTTCCATTGTAAGATATACTCTTGTCTGCTGCTGATCTGTGCGCAACAGCTTAGGGACCTATCAAGCGGAAAGTTTGCTTAGCCCCAAACTCTCCACTGGAATTATGTGCAGAACCCACAGAGATGTTGAGTGTGTCTGCTACTGATTCAATGGTTATTTGTCTATCCTTTTGAATCATGTCGCTAACAGCATCCATATATGTGTGTGTGTATATGTGTGTATATATATATATAAATACATATATACATAATTTTTTTTTTCTTTATTTTTTATACTGCAGGACCTAGGCCTCTCTTAACCCAATGGCGTCGGGTATAGAAAATTAAAAAAAACTCTACGCTCTGGCGAACGGCGGCAGCGCGCCGACTCTGAGCGCGTGAATTCGGTACATCAAGCCGAATCATTGCCTCCGGGCGTTTTGGCGCGGCGCCGCTGCGGACAGCCGCACGCCTCAAATCGGGCGTATTGTTATGACGGCGATATATAGGCAGTGTCATCCTTGCCTGATTGGATGCCCTTCCTAATCAACTGTGGTTCGGCGCGCTAACGCCTGTGCAACGGCGGTGACTTCCCCTACGACACCTGTGTTTGACTTCTCAAGGTGATAGGTTGTTTTCTCGGGCTTGAGCTAGCAGTCAGAGCGCAGGCATTTTTACGACGCGCCAGGGAATTGAACTCGGGACCACAAGGCCAGATTCCAGTGCTCTAACCACAGGACTATATATATATATATATATATATATATATATGTGGATGTTTTTCTATATATATAAATATATCTATATATATGTATATTTCTAAATATATTTAATATATGAATATACAAATATATATATGAAATTATATATACATATCTATATATACAGATATATACATGTATATATCTACATACTACAGATATATACATATCTAAATATGTATATATCTATATACTTGTAGATATATACATATAGACATATACATATACAGATATATAAATATGTATATGTATATATAGATATATAAATATGTATATATATACATATATATAAATGTATATAGTTATTCATTTGTTTACTAAATTACATATGCATCTATGCATATAATTGTATATCTATGTTTATATATACACATATATAAATATATATATCTACATATATAAACATATATGTATAAACATATATGTATATATACACATATAGATATATAGATATATATATTTATATATTTTTATATATCATCATCAAGGGGCTAATGCCAACAGGGACCCATGGCTGCATCCACCCATCGCTTCCAGCCACAAGGGTCCCTTATGGTTAGTCTTCAGGCAAGCCCTCAGCCCATCTCTAACTCCTCGCCACAGGTCTGGTCGTGCTGTCCAAGCTATGACCACCTAGGTCATCCCACAAGCCTCCTCCACCCAGGATTATCTCACAAAGAGACAACCTGATGGGCAGGGTCATCCATAGGGAAACGAGCTAGGTGCCATATAGCCTGACTTGACGATCCCGGATTATGCAAGTAACAGGTCCCATGCCAGTCCCACGGTGTAGCTGTCGGTTGGACGCATGGTCCAGTCAATTGTACACCATGATCCAGCGAAGACACATGTTATAAAAGGCATCAACACGAGACTCCAAGGCACTAGATAGGGTCCAGGTTTTGCTTCCATAAAGCAAAACTGGCAGTATCAAGGCCTTGATGTATCTGTTGCCAGGCCAATCCGTATACCGATTTTTTAGTCTGACAACCCAGAGATATAGACTATGCTACCAAGGTATACAAAGCTCTCTGTGACTTCAATGTCCTCACCACACACATGGACCAACTGAATGGGTTCCCCTGACAGGCCCCCAAAGTCCTGGATCTTGGTCATGGTCCAGGAGACCTCTAGGCTTAATGCATCAAGAGTCACCACCAGTGATTCCAGAGACTCAAATATGATAGCAACATCGTCAACAAAGTCAAGGTCTGAGACCTTGATATTGTCCAGTGTTGCTCCACACTGACTTTGGATAGTATCTCTACCCATTATCCAGTCCATGCAGGTGTTGAAAAGTGTTGGTGCAAGGACACAGCCTTGCCTTACCCCTGAAAATTAACATGGAAGAAGTTTGACATTATACAGCACTTTCGGTACTAGCATATATTTCTATTAGGCCAATAATCTGTGTCGGAATTCCCCTATTCTCAAAATCTCACATACTGATTCTCAATGCAGAAAGTGAAATGCCTTCTTGAGGTCAATGTAGGCTGCAAGCAACCCACGACCAAACTCATGACGGCATTCCATAATTACTCAAAACAGGATACAGTCTATTATGGACTTGTCAGGAGTGAATCCTGACTGCTCCGGTCTCTGGTGCTTTAGTAGGTGGTCCTAGATCTGTTTCAGAAGGATGTGGGAGAAAACCTTATCTGGTATACTGAGCTGTGTGATGCCACAGTAGTTGCTACAGCCACGGTAGTTGTTGCAGTCCCAACGATCCCCTTTTCCCTTCCAGAGAGGGATGACCATGTCCCTCAACAGGTCAGGGGGAATGGAACCAGACAGCCAAGACACATGCAAGCCCCATGCCATAGGTTCAGCTCCAGTCTTTAGCAATTCAGCAGGGATATCACATATACCTGCAGCTTTCCCACTCTTCAGCTGATTAAATTACTAAGCCCAATGTTTGCAAACCCCAACATGATCTGAGATTTGTCCATCCACTTAGCGGACTGCAGTTATCTGCGAGCAGGGTTCAGAGTTCAGATGTCACATGGCTTGGTAGGAAGGGTGAAGGTCATTTGCCAAGAAGTGACCTTCAACCTCCTCAGCTAGTTTCCTGATGAACTTTTCTTGTCCCTTCTCAGCAGTGTCCATGCTCTATGTACCAAGGAGTAGTGGCCTCCATCTCCAGGTAGATGAAATTCTGCCTTGCCCTCTAGCATACGGCAATGGACTCCTGTGCTGCTTTGCGTGCTTCATGCTTGAAGGACTCCCACAGAGCAACTGGGTCCGTTAGATTTTCAAGTTCTGTGAATCGATCAGTGACTGCCGTGGCAAATCCATGGGCACACTCCTCCTCCCTCAGTCTGTCCAAGTGAAACCTCCTAGAGTGGCTACTGGAGGGACAGGGAATTTTGAGGTGGACCCGTAGGGTAGCCACTACCAGCCTATGCTTAGTGCCATAGAACTCAGCACTCTGGTAAATTCTGCAATTCTGAAGGATCCTCCATCTAGTGCTGATAAGTATGTGGTCGATCTCCTTGGCTACAGTACCCATATCCCATTACCATGTCCAGCAACGCGGGTTGGAGTGCTGAAACGAGGGGCCAGAAATCCTCAATCTTTGGGACCTAGCAAAGTCCAGGAGAAGGAGGCTATTCTTGCTGCTGGAATCAGTTCCCGAGCCATGGGGGCAAACAGACATCTTGTAGCCAGCTCGATCACAGACAGATACCACACTGAAGTCACCCAGAACAATGCAAATGCCAGGGATTACTGTCTACCACAGATGTGAGTTTGGCATAGAACACTTCTTTCACATCGAGTTTGCAAACATCGGTAGGAGCATACATAGTAATGAGACATGAAGCCAAAAGCATACTTCAGTCTCAGTGCCATTATACACTCATCAATTTTCGAGGGTTGAAGTTGGTTGAATTATTCTGGAGACGGCTATGATGCCCCAACTAGTAGTAGGTGTACCCACCCATGCTGATCATACTGCTGCCAGGTCTTCTCACCTCCAAGAAGGCAGGCACCCCACTCCCAATTGCTCCAGTTCCCTCAATAGCAGAGGTAACTGCTCCTCCTGCCAAAAGGGCTGGAAGTTTCAAGCACCTACCCAGATAGCTCGCCTGAGGTAGTCTCAGGCTATCACACCGGGTGGATGCCACCTCTGCCAATGCTGCCTAAATAAAGGGGGTTGGCAGGCTGTAGGGCCAAAGATCTGTTTGTGGGGTCCCCTTGGGCTTTGCCCCACAGGCCT
>NC_061838.1:15606458-15616458 GCF_019202785.1 Penaeus chinensis | reverse complement strand
CTTAGAACGTCAGTTCCTTGCAACAGGACGATCAGTTACCACTACTGTTGAGGGAACTAAAGCAGCTGAGAGTTGAGGTGGCTGCTCTCTTGGTGAGAAGATCTGGCAGCAGCACAATTAGTGTGGGTGGCTACACTTATTATTGGTCGGCCCACAGCAATGGCCACCATCTCCAGCAGACTTCAACCCTTAGTAGTAGAGGTCACTCCAGTTGATGAGCGTAATATAGTATTGAGACTGAAGCTTACATTTGGCTTCATGTCTCTTATTGCTGTGTACACTCCTATGGATGTGTATAAACTTGATGTTTTACACTACACTTGCATCTGACAGACAGTAGTTCTTGGCGAGATATTCGTATTGTTCTGGGTGACTTCAATGCGGTATCAGGCTGCAACCGAGCTGGCTATGAGATGTCTGTCGGTCCTCATGGCTTAGAAACTGATACTGGCAGTGAGAATAGCTTCCTTTTCCATGACTTTGCTAGATCCCAGAAATTGAGGATCTCTGGCCCACATTATTGGACTTGGGTAATGTGGCCAAGGAGATCAACCACATCTTCGTTAGCACTCGATGGAGGCTCCTCCAGAACAGCAGGGTGTATCGAAGCACCGAGTTTTGTGGAACTGATCATAGATTAGTTGTGGCTACTCTCCGGGTCCATTTTAGAACCTCCCCATGAACACCTTAGGTGCTTCATGCTATCCTGTCTGCCATCTGGCAGATTGGTACCATGGCACTTTAAGTCATTGTAGAGTGCCATCATGAGTTCAGACATGGGCTGCTCGCAGCTTACATAGACCTCAAGAAGGCATTTGATACCGTGCATTGCGAATCACTCTGGGAGATCCTGAGACTAAGAGGAATTCCAACAAGGATAATTGGATTAATAGCAAACCTGTATACTGGCACTGAAAGTGCTGTAGTGTGGTGGGGGCCTGTCAAACTTCTTCCCTGTTAGTTCAGGAGTGAGGCAAGGCTGTGTTCTTGCACCAACACTTTTCAACATTTACATGGACTGGATAGAACTACTGTCCAAAGTCACTGTGGAGCAACTCTGGGCAAAATCAAGGTTACAGACCTTGACTTTGCTGATGATGTTGCTATTCTATCTGAATCTCTGAAAACCCTAGTGACGGCTCTTGCTGCACTTAACAATGAAGCGATGCCCTGGGACTAGAGGTCTCCTGGACCAAGAGCAAGATCCAGGATTTTGGGGGCCTACTAAGAGATCCTGTTCAGTTGGTACGCACTTGTGGTGAAAACATATACATTGGTAGTGCAGTTCATGACTCAAGACTGTCAGACCAGGAAGTCAGTAGACAGATTGGCCTGGCAGTAGGAGTCATGAAATCTCTCGACAAGAGTATTTGGAGATGCCAGTACCTGTGCAGAAGGACTAAGCTATGTCTTCAAGGCCCTGATACTGCCAGTTTTACGATATGGTAGTGAAACCTGGATGCTATCTTAATTATATATATATCACATATATATAATATATATTTTATATATACATACATATAAATGTATACATATGTTTATATATATATATATATATATATATATATATATATATGTATATGTATACATATATATATATATGTATATGTACATATATGAATATGTATATATGTACATATATGAATATGTATATATGTACATGTGTATATATATGAATATGTATATGTATATATATATATATATCTAATAGAAACATAATTGTAATATACACATAAATGTAATACATAATTTATATACAATATATTTATGATATATATAATATATATATATATATATATTATATATATAAGTATATAATATATAATATATATATCATATATGTATAATATATGTATGATGTATGATGTATAATATATATATAATATATATAATTAACATATGATTATACATATATATCACATTATATAATAATATATATATAAAAGTATATACATAATTATATATAAAAATTATATATATAATCTATATTTTATATATATACATATATATGTATATATTTATAAAATGTAGATATATATATTTTATACATATATAAATGCATATATATGCATATGAAAGATGGAATAATGCAATCCCACATTGATATAGGTGTATAGCAATCCTCCCTGACCTGACCTTGAACCTAGGTCACTCCGGGTATGAGACCGGAGGGCCAGTACTAAACCAACCATGCCACATTACCCACTAAAAGGAGTGTGCAATATCTCTATGTACATAAACATTTATATATATGTACATTTTATATATATAATATATATATGTATGTATGCATGGGAAATCACCGTTGTGGCACAAGTGTTAGCGCGCCGAACTGCGGTTGGTTAGGAAGGGCATCGAATCAGGAAAGGGTGACACTGTCATATAACCTCTCAATAGTGAATTGAGAGAGGCCTATGTCCTGCAATGGAATGAATGGCTGTAATAAAATGTATGTATATATATACATATACATACGTACAAATTCAACCCAATGCCACCAGGGAAAATTAATAAAAAATGGGGAAAATGCTGTGCTCATTTTTTATATTTTTTTGTGAAATGTCTCTGCACATGGATGGCTCTGCTAGTGCTTAGCCTTACAATACTTCACCTTTCCTTGAATTGGCTGAAAAAATGTATTTTCTACTAGTGCTATGAATATTGGTGTTATTTTTATTATAAACATTATAATTACTATAATGTTATAAACATTAGTAACAGCAAGATAACGTAAAATATTTTCGTAAATCAAAGAAAAGGGTAAACGGGTGAGACAGGCAGTACTCGTAATTGGCTCATTGGTGACTCAGTACAAGCGTAGCCATCTATGAATTAAAACAATCAAACAAGTAAACTCACAGTGGGCATGGCAAACATGAACACATCATTCCCATCGGCACTGGGTTAATCCAATTGCCCCATATGGCAAGAATACACGCCATGCCCAATGTAATACAAGTTTATTTACTGTAATTACACTAAGATGGCTCTACAAGTGCTTAGTCACCAAGGAGTTCTGTTACCCTTTTTCCTTGACTTTTAGAAAGGGTCTTTTGCATTAATTGATTGTCTTAAATGCTATCAAGATTTTAATAACAATATAATAATCATAACATCAATAACAACAATAGCAGTATTAAAAAGAAAACACCTTTTCCTGCCAATTCAAAGAATGGGACTATCTGGATTGGTCATTAGGGCTACTGATAGACTTCTTGCCAGCTGAGAACATGTGGAGCCAACTGTATGCAACAACATTCACAAAAAACTAGAGGGGGCAGAACATAAATCTGGGGCAAATGGGTTAATATATATCCCCTTAACGATGGCTCATGTCTATAGACATCAAAACAAACCGCTCGAAATGTGGCGTGCGGCTGTATGCCGCGGCAGCGCGCCAATGCGCTACAAGCCAGTGATTCGGCTTGATGTACTGAACTCCCGTGCTCAAAGTCTGCGCATTGCCATTGATCACCAGAGCGTATATACACACAAATAAATACATATATATATATATATATATATATATATATATATATATATATATATATATGTATATATATACTTATATATATTCATTATTACAAATAAATATACACACACACATACACACACACACACAACACACACACACACACACACACACACACACACACACACACACACACACACACACACATATATTTTTATTTATTTATACATGATTATATTTATATATATATATATAATCATATATGCTTATATATATAAAT
The DNA here is from genome assembly GCF_019202785.1 of Penaeus chinensis. NCBI lineage: Eukaryota > Metazoa > Arthropoda > Malacostraca > Decapoda > Penaeidae > Penaeus > Penaeus chinensis. The sequence continues at coordinate 15,612,706 of NC_061838.1, read as the reverse complement.
AATATATATATAACGGCAGACAGGAATAGGATCCTAAGCATGGAGAAAGTGTACTTTCTGGAGCCAGAGCTCTTCCAGTCATGGCTCATGGATGGTATATGCAATACTCATTTACCTACAGAAATAATGCCTTCCTAAATGCCCACTGAGTCTAAACACCCACCATGAGCTTTGTGAACTAGTGGCAAGTCATTTCCATCACCCTATCCTACAGCTGAAATTCTCAGCAAGTTCCCGTCTCCTAGGTCCTCATTCAATTTTTTACATGACAGCATGTCTATATCATCCACCACTCAGCAACATTTCTTCAAGACATGATGGCTACATCACAGGGATCCAAGGGGTTAGAATCACAATTAAACTACCTAGCATGATCTCTCTATTCACCCAATGGAACTGAATGGAAAAAAAACATAAGAAGTCCTCTGTAACTCTAATTTATTGTTTACATTGAGATGGTTCCACAAGTGCCTAGTCACCAGAGTTAACCATTAAGGTGTATGTGTACATATGTGTGCATGTATCTCTAAGGATGCGTCTGTCTGTCTCTGTTTAGTCTGTGTTGTTGCTATTTCTGTCTCTATCCCTCTTTTTATTATCTTATGCATCTACACTTTGTACACCTTTTCAGTCAAAATTTCATGAAAACAGAACTAAAATTTGTTAAATACAATACCTAGGACCAAAGATGTTGGAAGGCAGGAATTGTCTCTTGGATTTACATTGTATATACCTCTTGAAATCTCCTCTTTTGCAAGCTTATATGCAGTATCAGCTGTTGCATGTGGATTTGCAGAGTATCCTTCAATTGTTATAACCTTGCAGAAATTATGAAATTACAGATTCATTATATATATAAAAAATATAAAATATTAAGAAAATCATCATAATTTTAACAAAAAAAATATATTTATATATATACATATATAGTTGTAAGCTACATCATTATCATATAATATAATGTCAATAATCATAATAAGAGCATAAATATCAATAACATTAGAAAAAAATGCAAATTCAAAAAATGTGGAAATTAGGCACAGTCACTAAGGCCTAATTGACTCCTTGGTGGCTAATGTGGAGACATCTCTGTACAACCAAATTACATAATATAAACAGTACATAAACCTGCAGCCAATGGGTTAAATTTAGATATTCGAGTGAAAGATAACTGCACAATCTCGTATCTAAATGTTGAAGAACCAATCTAAGTTCTATGGCTTTCCCTTGCCATATTATATATAGCAGGGATTTGGTCTTTGCTGGAGTGTGAAGAGTTCACAGCAATCATTTGATGCTTTCTTTTTAACCTACTCACAACTGGAGTCCCTGGCACCATACCACCATACTGTGGTGTATGTACAATGAGCTGCTTAGGGGAAAAAATCAGATGTGTGGATCACATAAAATTACCCCAATCTCTAAGCTTTTAGCTGCAGCTTAAATGACAATTTATGTAATGAAGCTAAAAAGAGGCTGTAAGCGTAAATGTGAGGGACGTTTCTCCTTAACAATTGCCGCCAAGGCCAAACAACCACACAATTGTTTATCAGACACAACTCAGAGCAGGCTTGACTGTGCATGATGTGAAGGCATCCTCCCAGCATGGGAGTGATTACTTATGTCGGGACAGAATGTCTCCTTTGATTTGCATTAATGTTTCCCAGCTACAAATAGTTTGTGCTGAGATATTGACTGTTTTCAAAGCATTGTTATAGGAAAGAAATATGCAGATACTGTGATACATTAACTTCTTTAAAATATATTAAACAAAGTTTTAGACTGACTTCCAACAAGTATTGATGCTGCTGCCAGAAATGTAGACTCCTCAAGAAAAATTCACATCATGTAAGGAAAACTGATAAGTGAAATTCTATAGATTTCTTAACTTTCTTATATATATATATATAAATATATATATATATATATATATATATATATGGATATATGTACATATGTATATATATACATAGATACACATATTTAAATTTACAGATATACAGGTTTACATACATATATATAATGCATCTATACATAGATATACATATGTGTATAGTTGTATGTGTATATAAATATAAAACAATATATATACCTGTATGCATATACATATACATATATATTTAAATATATATACATGTACATACAATTATATATAAATAAATATATATATACATATATATACATATATATATATATATATATATATATATATGTGTGTATATATATATGCATATGAAAGATGGAATAATGCAATCACGCATTGATATAGGTGTATAACATTCCTTCCTGACCTGACCTTGAACCTAGGTCACTCCGGGTATGAGACCGGAGGGCCAGTACTAAACCAACCATGCCACATTACCCACTAAAAGGAGTGTGCAATATCTCTATGTACATAAACATTTATATATATGTACATTTTATATATATAATATATATATGTATGTATGCATGGGAAATCATTGCTGTGGCACAAGTGTTAGCGCGCCGAACTGCGGTTGGTTAGGAAGGGCATCGAATCAGGAAAGGGTGACACTGTCATATAACCTCTCAATAGTGAATTGAGAGAGGCCTATGTCCTGCAATGGAATGAATGGCTGTAATAAAATGTATGTATATATATACATATACATATGTACAAATTCAACCCAATGCCACCGGGGAAAATTAATAAAAAATGGGGAAAATGCTGTGCTCATTTTTTATATTTTTTGTGAAATGTCTCTGCACATAGATGGCTTTGCTAGTGCTTAGCTACAAAGGAGTCAACTAGTAGACCTTGTGACCTTACCTGATTTCACCTTTCCTTGAATTGGCAGGAAATTTTTTTTACAAGTGCTATGAATATCTACGGTGTTATTTTTATTATAAACATTATAATTCCTAAAATGTTATAAACAGCAAAATAAGATAACGTAAAATGTTTTCGTAAATCAAAGAAAAGAGTAAACAGACGAGACAGGCAGTACTCGTAACTGGTTCATTGGTGACTTAGTACAAGTGTAGCCATCTATGTGTAAAAACAATTAAACAAGTAAACTCACATGGGGCATGGCATACACGTACACGTCAAGCCCGTCGGCATTGGGTTAACTTCTTTGTGTGAAATGTCTCTGTAAAAAGTTAAATAGTAAACCTTGTGACTGTACCTGATTTCACCTTTAATTGAATTGGCGGGAAAAATGTTTCTTTTACTTATGCTGTGAATATTGATGGTGTTACTTATATTATAGACAGTAAAATTACTATAATGTTATAGACATTAGTAACAGCAATATAAGATAACGTAAAATATTTTAGAATATTATGGAAAAGGATAAACGGGTGAGAAGGCAGTACTCATAAAGGGCTCATTGGTGACTTAAGTGTGGGCACCGCATGTATGTATATGCCATGCCTGTCGGATTTGGGTTAATATGCAACATGTACAGATACATGTGTGTATATATATACACACATACATATATATAAATATATGTACATATACATACACATACATCTATACATATATACAAGGCATATATAAACATATATACATTGCAAATATGTATATATACATATATACAATGCATATATGTATATATACATATATACAATACAAATATATACATATATACATGTATATACATATACAAACATATATACATATACATACAAACAAATGTGTACATATATATACACATTATATGTATGTGTATATATATAAATATATATATTATATTTATTCATATATATATATATATATGGAAGATAGAAAAATGTAATGCTACATTGCTATGGGTGGGTGCTTCATGCTCAGGATGATGTGAAGCGATGGTGTGGTAGCCTAGTTAGCGTTAAGTGCTTGCATGCCTTCCCGCTTTCAGCTGCCACCGCTGGCTAGCCTGGTGCGAAAAAGGGAACAGCTATGCATAAGACTCCCCTGTCTGCTCATAGCCTCTCTATCATCAAGACTTCTACAGTGCCTCCTCGTGGCCACCCATGGAAACTAGGTACCTTGCGGTCCTAGGCTGAACTGTGGAGGCTCTTGGAGCAGCAGGAGGCCCTAAAGGTACGGAGCTATGGCCCACCGGCGTGTGGATATGCCCTAGCTTCGTACTAACTCCTGTCCCCCGCGTCCCCTGGGGTTAATGGGCGGCTGTGGGGAGGCAGGCCTTGCCAGTCGGCCCCCCCGAGATAACCACTGGCAACGAGCAATATAGTTGTTGATGCTGGGGGGAGGGCTAAAGTCCCTCCTACCCAGCAAGTACGGCGGGCTGTGGGTCCCTCTGGGTTGGCGACCGCTGGGACTCGGGTGGGGAGGGGGGGTTACCAGCGGCGGCCAGCCTGGCGTGATGCTTGTGGGGGAAAGCCCCAGGGAGCCCTGCAGGTGGATTATGGGGCCTGCAGCCAGCCAACCTCCTCTATATGGGGTGGCAGAGGTGGCGCCCAGCTGGAGTGACTGCCCGAGGTTAGACCTCAGGCTATGGGGGCTTGGAACATCCGTTCCCTGCGACAGGACGATCAGTTACCACTACTATCAAGGGAATTGAAACAGCTGAGAGTTGAAGTGGCTGCTCTCTTGGAGGTGAGAGGACCTGGTAGCGGCACGATTAGTGTGGGTGGCTACACCTACTACTGGTCGGGCCAAAGCGATGACCACCATCTCCAGGGAGTAGTCATAGCCATCTCCAGCAGACTTCAACCCTTGGTAGTTGAGGTCACTCCAGTCGATGAGCGTATCATGGTATTGAGACTGAAGCTTTCATTTGGCTTCATGTCTCTTGTTGCTGTATACGTTCCTACGGATGTATATAAACTTCAGGTGAAAGAGATGTTTTACGCCAAACTTGCATCTGTGGCAGACAGATGTCCTCGGCGAGATATTCGTATTGTTCTGGGCGACTTCAATGCGGTATCCGGCTGTGATCGAGCTGGCTACGAGATGTCTGTCGGTCCTCATGGCTCAGGAGCTGATGCTGGCAGTGAGAATACCCTCCTTTTCAGTGACTTTGCTAGGTCCCAGAAATTGAGGATTTCTGGCTCCTGGTATCAGCGTTCTGACCCGCATCGCTGGACTTGGTACAGCGATACAGGTAGAGTGGCCAAGGAGATCGACCACATCCTCGTTAGCACTCGATGGAGGATCCTCCAGAACTGCAGGGTGTATCGAAGCGCTGAGTTCTGTGGAACTGATCATAGATTAGTTGTGGATACTCTCCGGGTCCACTTTAGAACCCCCTGTCGCCCAAATGAACACCCTAGGGTGTTTAATTTGGACAGTTTGAGGGAGGACGAGTGTACCCGGGGGTTTACCGAGGCTATCTCTGGTCGTCTCACAGCACTCGAGGGCCTGACAGACCCTGTTCTTATGTGGGATACCTTCAAGCGTGAAACGCTTGATGCAGCTCAGGAATCCATTGGTGAAAGCCCAAGAACAAGACAGAATTCCATCTCGCAGGAGACACTGGAAGCCACAGATGCTTGTCGTGCGGCTCGACTGTCAGGGGATCGCAACTTGCACCGCTCTCTGGTGCGCAGGACTAGGTCACTGTTGAGAAGGGATAAGGAACAGTTTATCAGTAGTCTTACAGAGGAGGTCGAAAGCCATTTCCTTGTAAATGACCTTCGTCCTGCCTACCAAGCTCTGAGAAAGCTGAACTCCAAGCCCCCCTCACAGACAACTGCAGTCTGCTCAGCGAGTGGCCAGATAATCTCAGATCCCCCCCTGACTAAAGTCAGGGGGGGTAATCTCTAAGTTGAAGAGTGGTAAAGCAGGTGTTTGCAGCATCCCAGCTGAACTGTGAAAGGCTGGTGGAGAACCTATGGCAAGGGGCTTGCATGCAGTCCTGTCTGCCATCTGGCAGACTGGTACCTTTCCCCCTGACCTGCTGAGTAGTGTGGTCATCCCTCTCTGGAAGGGGAAAGGGGATCGGTGGGACTGCAGCAATCACTGACGCATTACACTACTCAGTGTACCAGGCAAGGTACTCACGCACATCTTACTGAGACGTATCAGGGACCACCTGTTGAGGCACCAAAGACCAAAGCAATCTGGTTTCACTCCTGGTAAGTCCACAATAGACTGCATCCTGGCGCTTCGAATCATTATAGAGCGCCGTCGTGAGTTCGGACGTGGGCTGCTCGCAGCCTACATCGATCTCAAGAAGGCGTTTGACACGGTGCATCACGAATCTCTCTGGGAGATCCTGAGACTAAGAGGAATTCCAATAAGGATTATTGGACTAATAGCAAACCTGTATACAGGC
>NC_061838.1:15588958-15593958 GCF_019202785.1 Penaeus chinensis | reverse complement strand
TGTGCAAATTCACTCTAAGCCCCTAATAGGTACACATAATATCAATGTGTGCATTGAGGAAGAGAATTTCATGTATATGGCATCTCTTAATGCTGCATACATCTGGAAGTCTAAGTAGTTAAAGAAACAAGGATTTAGTATTCTATTATATCTAAAGTCTTTGTTTTGACCCTCAAAAACTATTAAACTTAAATTAACTGTTATTTTGACATGATTGGTTTTCATCTAAAAGAGAGTATCTGGGATTAACCTAATGTCAGTGGGGTTATTTGCTGTCCCCTTTACATTTTAGTGAGTTTTGTTACATACAGATGGCTCTAAGTGTGCTCAGCAGCAAGGAGTTTATCAGTTGACCCTAGTGACCAATCCTGATTTCCCCATTCATAGAACTGGCGGGAAAATGCACTTCCCTTTCCAATACTACTTATATTGACATTGTTATCATTCTTACTGATATTATGATTATTGAATTATTAAAATATCAATAACATCAAAGACAATAAAATAACAGAATTGAAGCTTTCAAAAAATTAAGGAAAAGGGTAAACAGATGAGATAGGTAAGACTAATAGTTGATTCCTTGGTGACTAAGTACTTGTAGAGCCATCTATATATAAAGACAATACATAAACTTCTTATTAAAGTGGGCATGGCATTAACGTCTTGCCACTCTTGCCGTCTTGCTGCAAATTGGGTTAATTATGGTTGAATCATTATAAAAATCAAATCAAGAGGTTGTAATAATATATGCCTTCCCAAAGATAGGGCTATTATGGTTGCTGCTACCACTTTCAATATAAATGAGCTATGAGAAACCATAATTTCCTCAAACCCTATTTTATAAATCTACTTTTTTTCTTTTTTTTATTGTAATATACAATCAATGAAAAATCATACAAAATTCTGAATCAACATATATGAAAAAAGTATATACTGGGGTTTGTAGAGGAAAGTTAAGACAATTTGCTTTTGCCATGACAATGGATAAAGTAATATTACATGGAATACTAGATTAGCTGTAGAGAAGAGTGAAAAACATGCTCCTTTTCTGCCAACATACCTAGCAACATATCTCTTAATTGATCAGGATTCAGTAGAGTAGCATCCACAGGGGGCATGAGCGGACACTTCCGCTTATTTGTCCTTGATGTCCCCAAAGCTTGTCGATATTCTGTACTTGCCGATTCTGGATTAGCGACACTAGCCAATACTTGTTGTCCTCTTACACGCATAAATACATTCTTCTTTAATGCAGGCCTGTCAGTAAAAATCTATTACTACTTTGTTTTCGACTGATAATACCAGCATAAAAAATAAGTAATCAAAATATTTATAAATTCAAGGTACTAATATACAAATATGAAAGTGAGAAATAATGCTCCTTCCTTGTCCTATTTAAATAAAGACTGGTGTATCACAATACAAGAAAGAAATATTAAATTTTTCTTTATAATACTATAATTTTTTGCACCAGGTTTGTTTTAGTATAAAAATTCAAGATATTCAAAATGTTATCTCAAATTTCTATAGACATCTCTGTAACTCATGTACATAAAATATTGGAATTATGACCACATTACTTCATATATTGCCATTATCAACATAAATACTGCTCTTCCCTTGTCCTATTTAATACAGACTGTTGTATCATTATACAAGAAAGAAATGTTAATTTTTCTTAATAATACTTTTTTTGTATATTCTTGCCCATTGTTTTCAGTGAAGAAAATACAAAAAATAAAACAACGGAACTTAAAGTTACTATTACTGCACAAAATTTAAACTACCTGGAGAAATAATATGAAATCTGCTCAAGGAATAAAACACATCTGCACAAAAGAGCCAATAGCATAAGCAAAGAGCAGGCAAGAAGTCTTGATACCACATGTGAGTGTTCATGTGGTAGACCTTGTCAATTAGTAGACCTTGTGACCGTACCTGATTTGAATTGGCGGGAAAAATTTATTTTTTATTTGCGCTATGAATATCAATAATGTTATTTTTATTATAAACATTATAATTATTATAATGTTATAAACATTAGCAACAGCAAAATAAGATAACATATAATATTTCGTAAATCAAAGAAAAGGGTAAACGGGCGAGACAGGCAGTACTCGTAACTGGCTCATTGGTGACTTATTACAGGTGTAGCCATCTATGTGTAAAAACGATCAAACAAGTAACTCACAGTGGGCATGGCTTGTACGTACATGTCTTGCCCGTTGACATTGGGTTTAGGAAGCCTAATGCCCTAACTTTAGTCAATGTACATGTAGCAAGGCACTCAGATCTAACATGTGTATAGCTTATATGGAAAAATTGCAAATTCCACAAAGGATACAAGGATAACTATACCCCATTACTTCTGAAAGTCGACCATACTGGCTACACCAAAAATTCTGAAATACTGTCTGGTTTGTAAGGGGAAGTCAATCTGTCAGTCAACTACAATTAAGAGCTATTTTTACCTGACTGTCTTGACCAGAGGCACAACCAGGATTTTTTTTGGGGGAGAGGGCATAAAATCTGAAAGTTATGGCTAAAAAAAATCTAAGGCAAAGTGAACAGAAGTCACTGTTATATACTTTGTGCAGTTGAAATACACAGATAATGTAATGTTTTATCTAAACAAACAAAACTTCAGATACATACAAACAATATTGTTATGATTATTATGCAGTAGCTCTTTCTTATAAGGAAGGAAAATTTTCTACTCCTCTGTGCCCAGGAACTGTCCAAAAATATTCCCAGTAACCCAGTAGGCTCATAGTTCAGATGACTGAACTTAAAATTGGGTATTCTGATTGTTTTAAGATAGGTCTACAGCATAAAACAGTTGGATTATTACATAATGGTTTCATGTTATCAACTAAATATCTACTGACCAAGTAATCTAAGGCTGTGATAATGTGGCGGTAAGTTCATATGATATGAAGTGTAATGTTAACATTTAGTAAACAAGTGGTGGAAACCCTTAGTCCAATATCCCCATCTGCAGATCCCTGTTAAGTGCTTCAAGTGCTTTTACAATCACAGGAAAGAATAGAAGTAAGAAGAGTGGTACACTAAGGTGGAGAAAGAACAGCTTACAAAAAAATACTGTCCAAGAAGGACTGGGACTACTTGGAGGAGGATAAGGAGTTGGAAATAATGCATATAATGTATATTTTATGGGTTCTTTACTTTTTAATGAGAAAAAAAGGAAATTCTTATAATTGTTAATGATTACATCAAAGTTTTACTATCCATGGGAAATTTCACATTAAATTGCAATATATAGAGAAAGCTATACAAGATAGCTGTATAAAATCTTTGCTATAATATATAATATCACAACAACAGAACTCCCCACTATGAGCAAAACCTGGTAACTTTCAGCTTTAGGAGTCTGTGCACCCCCCTACCTTCTGTGTATCCACCTTGAACTGTCCCATTGTGAGAGGATTAACACTGGTTTGCCACACAATTTTAATTTTTGAAGCCCTACTCAGGAGCATTTTCACACTCTTACTAGATTGTCATGTAATATACAGTTTTAACAACACTGTGTACACAACATGAACAGGGGAAATATATGCACATCCAAGTCCAAAACTCTTCCTAACAAATCAGTTAGTGACACCTGTCAACCCCTTGGTTAACAGGTGTAAACCTGGTACACCTATTTTTTTTTTTTTTTTTTTGACAGTAGAAGTGACACCTCTGTTTGCAAGCCTCTTTATCAATATCTGAAAACTTTTATTTACAAATTCTGTGGGTACCTGGAGGGGAAATGGGTATGGCTGGTGAAGACAAGTATAATGAATTTCTATTCTAATTTCATGAGTTGTGCCATCCTTTCCGAATCAACTCCTAGAGATCATTTCAATTTGATCTACTCCAGAATAAAGATACTTTTTTTTAGTGAGTGTACATGGACTATCCAGTGTAGCTCTGTCTATTTTATTTACACATAGATGGTTTTACAAGCACTTGATCATCAACCAAGGAGTCAATTATTAGGCCTAGCTGTTCTCACCTATTACCCCAGGTAAAACAGGTGAGGCGGTGAAAGTTTCTAATTCTATTAAGGTTATTAACCCAAAGTGTCCACTTTAATATTGTTTTGTGAAATGTCTCTGCACATAGATGGCAATTAGTAGACCTTATGACCTCACCTGATTTCACCTTTCCTTGAGTTTGCCGGACAAAGGTTTTATTTTTTTCTTATACTATCAAATGCCGTTATTGTTTACTATAGATTTTATAATTATTATAGTGTATTGACATTCCTAACAGCAATATTAGATACCTGAAAATATTTTTAAAAATCAAGGAAAAGGGTAAACAGGTGAGATAGGAAGTACTTGTAATTGGCTCACTGGTGATTTAATACTTGTGAAACCCTCTAAGTATAAAAATATAAATTAAACTAAGTGGGCATGGTATGTATATACATGCCATCCCTGGTGGCTTTTGGTTAATATTATTATTGTTATTGACATTATTTGCAGTTCCAATAGCAATAAAAATCAAACTTTTCTTTCTGAAAATTCAAGAAATATGGTAACCAGATGATATAGGGAAGGCCTAGTTACTGACTCCCTGGTGACTAAGCACTTGTGGAACCAACTATGTGTCAACAAAATTGGTAAACTAAAATCAAAGTGGTCATGATTTGAATGCATTCAATCCCAGTATCAAGTTCCAATTGTCTCCGTCTGCCAAGTTGTAGGGGAGATAAGTAAAGTTGTAGGGGAGATAAGTAAAGTTGTAGTCAATTTCTGTCATCTTTTTCTGCTGAGATGCATATAAGGAACCATTCCACACCATGAGAGTGTTCCTGGACATTCTGTCAGATGGGACGTGTAGGCAAATTTTGTTATCAGGCTATGCTCAAGCTTACTATAAAAGAAATTCTGTTATTATGTAAGTGATGCAGAACATCATCAGCTATCACTATAAGCTGGTGTATCCCCCTAAAGAACACATGAACAAAAAAAAAGTACATCCTTGCC
>NC_061838.1:15576458-15578958 GCF_019202785.1 Penaeus chinensis | reverse complement strand
ATCTTCACAATGCAAGAGATGTATTTGACCGGTTTCGATTCTATATTCGTCAGAAATACTATGTTTTTCTGACGAATATAGAATCGAAAGATAATCCTGGGTGGAGGAGCCCCTGTTATATATATATATATATATATATATATATATATATATATATATATATATATATATATATATATATATATTATATATATATATATTATATTATATATTCATATATATATATATATAAATTTACATATATATGTGTATATTCCAGCAAATATGTATATTCCAGCAGACTTCAACCCTCAGTAATAGAGGTCACTCCAGTCGCTGAGCGTATTATGGTATTGAGACTGAAGGTTTCATTTGGCTTCATGTCTCTTATTGCTGTGTACACTCCTATCGATGTATATAAACTTGAGGTGAAAGAGATGTTTTACGCCAAACTTGCATCTGTGACAGACAGCTGTCCTCGGGAAGATATTCATATTGTTCTGGGTGACTTCAATGCGATATCCAGCTGCGATCGAGCTGGCTACTAGATGTCTGTTGGTCCTCATGGCTCAGGAGCTGATGCTGGCAGTGAGAATAGCCTCCTTTTCCATGACTTTGCTTGGTCCCAGAAATTGAGGATTTCTGGCTCCTGGTACCAGCATTCTGACCCAGACTTGGTACAGTGATACAGGTAGTGTGGCCAAGGAGATCAACCACATCCTCGTTAGCACTCGATGGAGGATCCTCCAGAACTGCAGGGTGTATCGAAGCGCTGAGTTCTGTGGAACTGATCATAGATTAGTTGTGGCTACTCTCCGGGTCCACTTTAGAACTACCCGTCGCCCAAATGAACACCATAGGGTGTTTCATTTGGACAGATTGAGGGAGGACGAGTGTGCCCGGGGGTTTGCCAAGGCTATCTCTGGTCATTTTACAGCACTCGAGGGCCTGACAGACCCTGTTCTTCTGTGGGATACCTTCAAGCGTGAAACGCTTGATGCAGCCCAAGAATCCATTAGTGAACGCCCAAGAGCAAGACAGAATTCCATCTCACAGGAAACACTGGATGCCACAGATGCCTGTCATGGGGCTCTATTGTCAGGGGATCGCAACTTGCACTGTTCTCTGATGCACAGGACTAGGTCACTGTTGAGAAGGGATAAGGAACAGTTTATCAGTAATCTTGCAGAGGAGGTCAAAAGCCATTTCCTAGTAAATGACCTTCGTCCTGCCTACCAAGCCCTGAGAAAGCTGAACTCCAAGCCCTCCTCACAGACGACTGCTGTCCGCTCAGCAAGTTGGGCTGAGTATTTTGAGCCGTTGTATCAGGTTGATCCACCAACAGTTAACATGGATGCGGGTGATGTTGAGATTCCTCTGCCAGACCCACCCATCAGCGAGGATCCACCCTCCCTGATTAAAGCCAGGGGGGCGATCTCCAAGCTGAATAGTGGTAAAGCAGCAGGTGTTTGTGGCATCCTAGCTGAATTGTTAAAGGCTGGTGGAGAACCTATAGCAAGGGTCATGCATGCAGTCCTGTCTGCCATCTGGCAGACTGGTACCATTCCCCCTGACCTGCTGAGGGGTGTGGTCATCCCTCTCTAGAAGGGGAAAGGGGATCAGTGGGACTGCAGAATCACCGAGGCATTACACTACTCAGTATACCAAGCAAGGTACTGGCACACATCCTACTGAGATGTATCACAGACCACCTACTGAGGCACCAAAGGCCAGAGCAATCTGGATTCACTCCTGCTAAGTCCACAACAGACTGCATCCTGGCGCTTCAAGTCATTATAGAGGGCAATCGTGAGTTCGGATGTGGGCTGCTTGCAGCTTACATCAACCTCAAGAAGGCGTTTGATACAGTGCATCATGAATCACTCTAGGAGATCCTGAGGCTAAGAGGAATTCCAACAAGAATTGTTGGATTAATTGCAAACCTGTATACAGGCACTGAAAGTGCTGTAAAGTGTGGTGGGGGCCTGTTGACCATCCCTGTTAGTTCAGGAGTGAGGCAAGGCTGTGTTCTTGCACACTTTTCAACACTTGCTTGGATTGGATACTGGGTAGAGCTACGGTCCAAAGTCACTGTGGAGCAACTCTGGGCAATATCAAGGTAACAGACCTTGACTTTGCTGACAATGTTGCAATTTTATCTGAATCTCTGGAAACCCTTGTGGCGGCTCTTGGTGCATTTAGCAATGAAGTGAAGCCCCTGGGGCTACAGGTCTCCTGGACCTACAGGTATCCTGGACCAAGACCAAGATCCAGGATTTTGGGGGCCTACTAGGAAACCCTGTGCAGTCAGTATTTGTTTGTGGTGAAAACATCAAACTCACAGAGAGTTTTATATACCTCGGTAGTGCAATTCACAACTCTGGGCTGTCAGACCAGGAAGTCAGAAGATGGATTGGCCTGGCAGCAGGGGTCATGAAATCTCTCAACAAGAGTATTTGGATATGTCGGTACCTGTGCAGAAGGACCAAGCTACGTGTTTTCAAGGCCCTGATACTGCCAG
>NC_061838.1:15556458-15571458 GCF_019202785.1 Penaeus chinensis | reverse complement strand
AACATATTCAACTGAAATTCAAAAGGAACACTATAGCCAACAACGCACGATGTAGCGTTCTCAGTAACACAACAGTTTCATCGCATACATTATAGGTGCGGGAGTTTCAAGTGTGCGTGTGGCCGCGCGCGCGTGTGTGTGTATGCCTGTGGACGTGTGTGTGTGTGTGTGTGTGTGTGTGTGTGTGTGTGTGTGTGTGTGTGTGTGTGTGTGTGTGTGTGTGTGTGTGTGTGTGTGTGTGTGTGTGTGTGTGTGTGTGTGTGTGTGTGTGTGCATATGTGTGTGTGTGTGTGCATATGTGTGTATGTGTGTGTGTCTGTGAGTATGTATCTTTTTTTGAGTGTTTGTTTGTCTTCTAAGTGTGTGTGTGTGTGTGTGTGTTTGACACCCGTCTGTGTGTGCAACTGCGTACAACTCTACTTGTGTACGGGGGTAATTGTGTGTGTGCAAGTGTGTTTGTGTATGGTATGATTTTGCGTTTTTTTTTTTTTTTTATGTGTGTGTTTGTAGGCTGTTCTGACCTAGTTGTTCTTACCTAGTTGTTTCAATAGAAGAGCTAAGCTCAAATGACCCCGTTTGCTATATTTAAATTATCATATAACTTTTTAAATTGATGCACATTTTTAGAACAATCAACGTTATTTGGAAGATTGTTCCATGTTTCAATAGCTCTGTTTGGGAAACTGAACTTCATGACATCTTTCTCGCCTCCTTTTCCTTTCAACTTTAGCTGTGTCCTTTCGTCCTTCGTGTGTTCAAAATTATAAAGTCACCCTTCCTGTAACATAATTGAACATCATTATCAAGTCACCTCCTTTTCTTCTTTCTTCCAAAGTGCTAAGACCTATTTTCTCTAGTATTTCTTCGTAGCTCATATCTCTTAGAGTAGGTTTCCATCTTGTGGCTGATCTTTGAACTCTTTCTAGTTTATCTATACCCTTTTTTTAAGTGTCCAGCATCCTCAAGACTAGGTCTTTTTCTTTATCTGCTTGGTTTAATATTACGTCTCCTAACTTGTATTAGTATAGTGGACGATTTTTACTTTCTACGAACCTGACTACATGGCAGTGTGTGTGTGTGTGTGTGTGTGTGTGTGTGTGTGTGTGTGTGTGTGTGTGTGTGTGTGTGTGTGTGTGTGTGTGTGTGTGTGTGTGTGAATGAGTGAGGAGTTGCGTGTGTGTGAAAGAGAGAGAGAGAGAGAGAGTTTGTGTTATTGTATTAGTATAAATGTGTGAGAAAGAGGGAGTGTGTGTGTGTGTGTGTGTGTGTGTGTGTGTTACTGTGTTAGTGTAAATATGTGTGAGTGTGTGTGTGTAATTGAGTATGTTAATGTGTATGTGTATGTGTGTGTGTGTGTGTGTGTGTGTGTTGTTTGAAAGTTGCAAAGTTCTAGCTTTGCCCGGGCCTTCCATATGTATGGCATGGCCGGTGTCAGCTATTTATGGCTGTCTCATTTTGTTATCTGACACTCGATGCTTACCGTGGTGGCGGGATTGCTTGCAGGCGCTCCTGCCGCCTCGATGTAAGCATGCGGCATAATGTGGGGGGTCCCTGTCTCAGAAATTGTGTGTGCTCACACCTCTTTGAGATGGGAACTCTGGGGCAGAGTGGAAGTTTCCCAGGACTTGTTGATGAGTTACGGGAATGCAAGCTCACCTGTTACTCCTAGGTGGGAAATGATGGGGTACGAGATCCCATCACAGCCCGGGGCTGAGCGAGAAAATGTTTTTGTACTTTTTTCTTAGTTCCCACAGATAAAATATAATATCTGAGTTTTGGGGGTTCGACTGGCCTTTTTCTGATATGAGCAAGGTAAGTTCGGCTGGCAGACTGTTGCTGCTTGTTTTCACAATGCTATCGTGCACCAGTCTGTTTGCCTCTGATTGAGGGTCGTGGTGTGTGCACCTCGGGGCTGACCGGCTGATAGCTCGCCTGACCCGTTGCAACAGCTCTGTGACCTGGTGGTCTGGTGGCCAGAAGGCTTACACCATTCCAGCCACTTTTCCTGCCTGACTCTTTGGGCAGTTTCCTTGGCATCCCTTAGGAGGGCTAGATTGTCAGAGGTTCTTTGCCTTAGGAATTGTTTTCTGCAAATTTTCACCTTAATCTCGCCACTAAAGTACCAGGTATCTCTGTAACTCCTGGACCAAGGCCGAGCTTTAGGTATGGTCTGTAAGGCTGCTTGATTTTTAGTACTCTGTGGGGGTTCATTGCATCTAAGATATTGGGCTAAGGCATTGTCAATTGGCCTTGTCTGTTTTCCATCTCGGATTGGGCTGTAGCATTGGGTCTGGGCCAGCATCCATAAGGGTGGTGACATTGCCACAGTTGTCACTTGTGACAGTTTCATCGACACACCATCTGATTATCTCCACCAGAGCCGCAGTGGCCAAGGTGAGGTCTAGGGCCCCTCCTCTGACATGTGTCGGCTCTTGGGTATTGAGAAGAGTGATCTCGGGGAATGTCTCAAGCACACTGGCTATGTGATAGCCTGCCGCATCCGGTCCCGTGCAGGAAGCCAGGATGGTGTGGTGTGCATTGGAGTCTCTCCTTACGATCACTCGGTCTTGTGCTGTATTAGCATAGACTTGGCTGATGACCAAGTTCCTACAGCTTGGCCGGCTGTACAAATTGTACAGTTTGAGGGCCCCCCCGCTAGGTGAATCTCAACAGCAAAAGATTCAACATCGTCTCCACAGTGTGGTGCATCGGCTATTGCAGAGCAGGGGATTGTTGCTTTGACCAGGGTGATCAAGCCTCCTTTGCCAGCTGTGTTCCCAGCATGAAGACATGATACCCTGAGAAGCGAACAGTCCCCTCTGTTAATGTCTCCTGGAGCATGACAATGTCAATGTTCCTTGATCGCACTATAACGTGGAGGATTGCATTTCTTGTACTGAAGCCAATGTTCTACTGATTAGCTTAGATTGTGTCTTATGATGTTAGTTACATCTGAAATGTCTTTGTATTCAGATTTAGTCAGTGTCCCCATCAATGGTGGTATCTGACATATAGGAGTCTGACAACTCCATTGCAAAGTATTCGCTGATTAAGGGATCTTCATCTGTTTTTGTGCTGTTTGCCAGGCTATCTTGGGTCCACTGGGAGGTGGAGTCTTTGGTGGCTCTGACTTTTGTTGGTTGTGCTTTTCTCTTTTCAGGCTTTGTCTGTGTGTTTTTGGCCTTTGCTGGTTTTACCTGGGTAAGTTCAGTCTGAACATATTAAGCCTATTTTATCTATGCCCGTGAGGGCTTGGCCAGAGTTGGAGTAGGGGGGGGGGGAGTGCCTTGCATGGTTCGTCATCCCGCCAGACATAATGCGCTCCTTCTTCATCAAGCAGCTACCCACAGACATCCAACAGATCCTTAGAGTGTCAGAGCTTCCTTTGGAGCAACTAGCCCTAAAGACCGACGAGATTATTGCGGCTAGGGCACCCACACCAGCAGTAACGGCAGTGTCCGTCGAACCTGCCGTGACGCTGGAATCCCTCGCAGCCCAGGTTGAACCACTATATAAGGCAGTGCTGAGGTTGTCAACACGGGAACGCTCATCACGTTCGCTTTCCCAGCCCCACTTCCACACGCCTTCGCCCTCACGCACAGACCAGAACTTCAGACGCCCCCCAATGCCGAGGCACCGTCGATACGAAACACGCCACTCTCTCTGCCATTACCACGCAAGGTTCGGCCCCCAACGCCCGCCAGTGCACACCCCCTGCTCCCGGTATGAAAAGGGCTACCGCGAAAACTGAGTGCGCCAGTATCCCACCGCCTCCAAAGACGCTTGCTGTTACCTCTCCTCCTCCCTCCGATTCCTATTCGACACCAGGGCGCAGGTCGGCCTGTTCCCGACCAACTGTAAGGAAACTCATCAGCGTTTACGGTTTACGACCATCTCATTCAACGGTGAACCCACTCAGAAGTTTCCGTGGATCTTCCTCGTCGCCGACGTTCCTCACCCCACCATCGGCGCCGATTTCATAACGCAGTATGATTTAACTGTCGACCTTAAAGGTAAGGCCCTTCTTCACCAATCAGGAGCTGGTACACTCACCATTAGTTAGTGCTCTCATGCTTTACACTATCCTCCCCAGGACCTGCACCTTTAAGGACATCTTGCATGAGTTTCCAGCTGTAACCAAGCCAATAAACCCAACCCCACCACGACGTCCGGCACCACATCGTGACTCATGCCACTTCACTCACTCCTTCCATGAGCTGTCTGACTGCACGATCTTTTGGAGAATCCAACTCATGTGGACATACCACAAATCCCAATAGCTGAAGATGACTTCTCCTAGACTGACATGATCACCCTTTCGGCCGGTTTTAATTCCTGAGGATGCAATATCCTCATCGCCAGTGCCTCAGAAGAAGACCACACCCGCCACCTTCCTACTCTCTTCAGAAGGCTACAAGAAGCTGGAGTCATCATCAACCTAGGTAAATGCTTGTTTGGCGTCACTTCACTCTCTTTCCTCAGTCATACCATCACTCCCCATGGTATCAACCCAGTGCAAGAGAAGGTCACTGTTCGTCTTCTACGTTTGCTTGGTGTTTCTCTATGATGCTTGAGGGTGAAGAAAACACCGATGAAAACTAAAGTAGGTTCATTGGAGTTCAGCTTTGACAAAATTAATACGGAACTCTTCAGGTTCCTCTGCCCCACACGCCAGGCTCCGTCTGCGAGTGTTACTGCCAGACGTGTGACTACAGAGACAACATAGAATGTTGTACTCTATAAATCGTACAGAGAATCTCACTCTTTCACATAGGTGATATGCTACACAGCAATATAAACTAAACATAATCTTCTATATTTCACATGGTATAACATATCACACAAAAGGTAGTGTGTATAATATAATCACATAATTATCACTATATACGTACGATAATACTGGCATCATAATCCGTATGTAATGGTATCACAACATGGCACTCACAACTCACATCATTATCATAACTCACATCTCCTTCCCCCCTTTACGTTCACTAGCGGGAGTCTTGAACGGACTTCAACTTGATACGTTCCGAACGTCGAGGTTCAACAGGCACAGATGGGTCGGAAGATCCTGGTGCGTCGTCTGACAGCTGTTCTTCCAAATCTGTTGAGTTTCCAATCATGAGCTGTATAGGGCGCAAGAAACGTCGATTGCGCCACAGTATACGGCCACTTGGCAGCCTGATGTGATAATCTCGAGATTTGCTAATACCCATGACGACCTTATCCCAACGCTTGGATGTGGGATCCTGGAGTCGCACCTGCGCCCCAATCTCAAACTTGGAAAGTGAGTGGCGCTATGACACGCTTGTCATAGTGGGTCTTCACGTCCCTGGCCCTTACTGCGGCACGACGGTCGCAGTCCGCAGCCTTGGTCTGCCACTCCTTCATGAAGGCACTAGAGTGGGCAGGCACACAGGAGCGAAGGGGCATGCCAAACAGAATCTGAGCAGGAAATCGACCAGTGAAGTTTGGGGTGTTACGTAACTCCAGTAATCCTCTGTCGAACTCCTCACTGTCAATATTTCCGTCGGGTGCTGTCTTCATGATCAGATACTTGACTTTCTTCACAGCAGCCTCTACATGCACATTGGACTGTGGGTAATGGGGGCTTGACATAGCATGACGTACTCCTCATCGCTGAAGAAAGGTTGCAAATTCCCGGCTGAAGAACTGAGGTCCGCCATCAGTGCGCAGGCGAACTGGCACACCCAGATCACGGAACACATGTCGGAAGAATCTGATCGTCGAAGCACTTATTGCATTAGTTCCACATGGGATGACAACTGGCCATCCGGAGAGTCGGTCAGCATACACCAAGAAGTGTTTTCCAGCAACACTGAAAAAGTCTGCCGACACAGACATAAATGGTCTTGTGGGTTTGTCATCCAACATCAGTGGCTCCTGTTGCTGACTAGGTTGTAGGCGCTGGTATGGCTCACAGACACGAACAGTGTTTACAATGTCTGTATTAATGCCTGGCCAAAAGACTGTCTGCTGGTCACGACGCTTTGTTGCTTCCACTCCACAGTGGCTTTCATGCAGGCGAGCTAAGGTGCTACGACGTGAAGAAACAGGGACAACCACTCTAGGTCCATATAGTACCAAGTCACCATCGTTGTACAATTCATTGCGAATCTTCCAGTACGGACGCAGGGCACTTGGCAGGTTGTAGCGGTCCTTGGGGAACCCTGACTTCACATGATGAAGCAGCTCCTCATAAGAAGCATCCTTAGAGGCAGCTGTATGCAATTATTCCATGAAGAGATCCTCTTGCTCGTTTATGGCTTCTGATGCTTTAGTAGACTGAACAGCCTGCAGAGCTACAATCTTGACGGAAGTGTCCATTTCAGCATTGGAAGCACCATCTTCCACCGTTGGGCGACTCACAGGTGACCGGGAGAGGGCATCAGGGATGCACAACGCCACATTGCGGTAAAAATGTAGGGCGCAATCTTTTCTTTCGTGTGCTGGAGGCGAGGGTTTTCAATTGCATCCAGGGAATAATGGTTCAAAATAGGAACCAATGGACGGTGATCTGTCACCACACGAAAGTGCTGAAGTCCACAAAGATAGAACTTGCACTTACTGATGGCCCAAACAACAGCTTGCATTTCCAATTCGACGGTCGCATACCGTGTTTCTGTATCTGTCAAGAAACGGGAACCACACTGCCCCATCATGTATCTTCCAGCACCGTGGTCCTGCAACAACACGTAGCCAAGGCCGTAGAGTCTGTAGGCGTCGGTCTGCAGAATGGTGGGAAGGGCTGGATCAAACGTCGCAAGTATGGGGGGCCTTGACAAAGCTTGTTTAGTGTCATTAAAAGCTTTGGTGTGGTCTGCTGTCCAAGTAAAAGCTCTCTTCAGCCTCATCAATGGGTGGAGTGGGGCTGCAGCAGTCGAAATCTTAGGCATAAACTCTGCCAGTTGATTTACCAAGCCCATAAATGACCGAAGATCTGTCAGATTTGCAGGGGTAGGAAACTCTGCAATGGCTTTTACCTTCTCTTGGTCTGCTTCAATACCATTATGTGATAGTTTGTACCCACAGAAGCTGGCCTCAGATGCAGCCACAATGAACTTCTCTGCATTAAGTATTATCCCGTGCTTTCGACAAGACTTCGTTTATACGTTGAAGGTGTGAGAGGTAGTCCTCATCATGTAGGAGAATGTCGTCCACAACCTTGATACAGTTTGTTACTCCCTGAAGTGCCCTGTCACCTCGTAGACAAAAGGCGTCTCCTGTTGCTGCAAAACCCATGGGACCATGACAGTATCTGAAACGTCCATAAGGAGTGATAAATGTCGTCTGGTGTTGATCATCCTCATTCAGGGGTAGTTGTCAATAACCACAAAGAGCATCCACAGTTGTGAAGAACTTTGACTGCGGACTGATACTTCTGATGGCTGTAAATGGCGTCGGAGAAGGGTGGGCAGGGCGAGAGACTTGCCTATTGAGCTTTGATAGGTCAGTGGTAATACGAACACCACCATTTGCTTTTGGGACAACAACCATTGGATGATACCATTCTCATGGTTCATCCTCCACTGGCTTTAAGATGCCTTGGGTCACTAATGACTCTCCCGCAGATGAATTCTCATGGGTGGGCCTACCACCGTCTTGAGTGGCTCTGATTGCAAGTCGTCCTACTTCACCAAGACATCTGCATACTGATGCAGGATGTACCTCCTTGCTTCTTCAGGTGACTTCAGCTGGTTCATTGGTAAAGGCAGCAACTGAGGAGGGTTCGACATTGGTGTACTGCCCAGCCCATGAACTCGATTAGCAATGTGCCCATCCGATATCTGCCTTGGGAAATAGTCAGGAACAATCCCCAAATCCTTGCACTCAGTCCAAGAGAGCAGCGGGGTTGTAAGCGAAGGCTGAACATCAATCCAACATGTAGTCGAACAGTTGCCATAGGTGATGATTCCACGAAAAGATACAGCCGCTGGTGGCATTTGGGATCCGTCCGCATTGTTGTATACTGTCTCTGCCGGTGGTGCCAAGTTTTCCTTTGAGAGGCCGAGACTACTAAGATGCTGGAGTCCAATGACAGTTCTGTCTGCACCAGTGTCAGGGATGATGGCAAGACTACCTGATAAATGATTAAGCCGGATTGACACGCGGCCTTTAGGGGAAGGTTGAGGTTTCGGTCGTGCAGTAGAGGTGAAACTCCTGGCATATGACACTGAAGGGGATACTGAACTTACTACCTTCAATTCCTGGTTGGTGTCCTCTTCTATTGTCTTAGCCTTCCGTTTCTTTGAACAGCATTTATCATAGTGTCCCTGCCCGTTGCTCACCTTGCATCTGGCATTCCTGGCAGGACACTTTGAAGCAGTAGACCAATGGCCTTTCTTACCACAAGCACGACATGTGGAAGTAATGGCCCTGCACAAACCTTTTTCATGTTGACAACCACAGCAGTTACAGGCCTTATTAGGCAGAGGTAAGCCAGGCCTCATCTTGGACTTCTGCTTCAGGGCAGCTTTTTTCTCTCTTTTATATTGAGAAACAATACATATTTTTGATATGCGTTTCGAGCTTTGTCAAGACAACGTCCACTGAGTATGTTCGAACTTGTCCAACTTGTGCTCTAGCACCCGTAAGGCACATGCATAGCTGTATATGCTGCTTTGAAAATAGCAGGTTGAGGAGATCCACCATTACAGCATAATCGGACCATTCACGCTTCCATTCTCGAAACTGCTGGGGACTGGCATCTGCTGTTAATGCTTTCGGAGGCTGTATTGTTGCCTTCGGGGTCGGTGGAGTATGAGAAGCAGTGGGAGGTGGGGTGCTAGCATTGGCTCCTGCGGACTCTTCTAAGCTGGAGTCTGACTTCTCAGGGTCACTCTTACTGGTATCTTCTTTTTTCTTCCCTTTATCCATTGTAACGTGGTAAGGGTGGCAAGATTATACAGCAAAATCGCTGAAAGTCCGGTGAAAATATGTAAAAGTAGAACGAGGCAGCGAGTGTTGTGGCACTCGTGTGCGCGGTGCCAGTGCGGTGACGTCACGGCGAACACGTGTGGGCAGGCGAACCACGAGCGCGAAAGAATCAGTCGCTCACGAAGCGTCGTAGAGAGTGCAGGACATACCTCGCTCCTACAAAACCTCAGTATGCTTCGGTCCGGCTCCCTTATGCTACGATGGCGACAGGCCATGAGGTCGAGGAGGCCTGGGGCAGGCAACAATAACAGACGTCAGAACTGAATTTGCTGGATCACTGCGCCATGTTCGTCTTCTAAGTTTGCTTGGTGTTTCTCTATGATGCTTGAGGGTGAAGAAAACACCGATTAAAACTAAAGTAGGTTCATTGGAGATCAGCTCTGACAAAAATTAATACGGAACTCTTCATGTTCCTCTGCCCCACACGCCAGGCTCCGTCTGCAAGTGTTATTGCTAGACGTGTGACTACAGAGACAAAATAGAATGTTGTACTCTATAATCGTACGGAGAATCTCACTCTTTCACATAGGTGATATGCTGCACAGCAATATAAACTAAACATAATCTTCTATATTTCACATGGTATAAAATATCACACAAAAGGTAGTGTGTATAATATAATCACATAATTATCACTATATACGTACGATAATACTGGCATCATAATCCGTATGTAATGGCATCACAACATGGCACTCACAATTCACATCATTATCATAACTCACTTCATTATCACAACCCACAGTCACCACCATACGAGAGTTCCCCAGACCAACGACAGAGGGGCAGCTATGTAAATTCCTGGACAAGTTTAATCTTTAAAGGAGATTTGTCTCCAAGTGCGCCCAGCTCCACCGACCCCTGCACGCCCTTATCACACCTACCTGGGCTAGCAGGAATGCATGGATCAAGTGGACATTCCCAACCAACAAAGCCTTCGAAGCTTGGAAGGAAGTCCTGGTCTCTGCCACCCTGCTCAATCACCCCCCCCCCCCCCCCCGGCCTGCAGCACCTCTTAGCAGAGCTGTCGATGCCTCAGATGTTGCCATTGGTGCTGTCCTACAGCAGTGTCACGGCAAGCAATGGCAATCCCTTGCTTTCTTTTCCCACGCTCTATCGTCCCTGATGGGAGGATAGAGCTTGGGATAAGCAGGGAACTCCTTGCAGTGTACTGCACAGTGAAAGATTTTCATCCGTACGTGGAAGCAAAAGAATTCCACATCCTGAAGGACCTTAAGCCTCTCACTTTTGCCCTACACTCATGGAACTGCCAGGCCACTGATACTCTATCGAGGGTGATCATGTCTGCAGGGACCCTTGCCGACGACGCATTGGATTACTTGTTAGCAGAGAGCAATGCCAGAACGCATAAATGAATCCACTAATAGAGAGTCAGACTTCTCTTAGGCTCGAGAGTCCAGATCCCACATGTCTTTCTTGGCTACTCTCGAGCATACAACCCTTCCCTCCACAGGCGATTTTTCGATGCCAACCATGAGCATCGCGGTATCTAGGCTATGTTTGGCAGTGGTGTCGCTCATGCATCTAGTGCCAGAGGAACAAGATCCAAAACCACACCAAGTCCTCCATTCAGATGAGAGGTTCCAGCATATCCACATCGATATAGTTGGGCCCCTGACCACTGACGATGGCTTTTCCTACATCTTAACATTGATAGACCGCTTCACCAGATGGCCAGAGGCTATGCAAATCCGCGACATCACCGCAGCGGCAGTCGCCAGGACCTTCCTCAGCACCTGGAACTCCCCGGACACCGTCACTACCGACCAAGGTAAGGACGGTCGGAGCACTGGTGCTGCTTGATGATCCTTCTAGGCTTCAAGAGAATCAGGACGACCGCCTACCACCCCTGTGCCAACAGCATGGTCGAGTGCTTCCATCGCCACATAAAACAAGTCCTGACATCCCTCTACACCAACAAAAGGTAGACCAACCTTTAACATCTGGAGCGAGGCTGCGCCGGTGCTGAGTGTGGTGATTGTAGCATTCACCTCACTCTCACATCTCTGCCCTTCTTAGGAGGGCCCCTTACTAGTCATTAGTCACACAGGATCTCTAGGGTTCGTTTCGTGGACACTGCACGGGGGGAGGAATGCTATAGCAGATCCAGATTGGCCATCATGCAGAACCACGTCTGACTCGCGATTAGTCGATTCTTGCCGAGTGACCGCCTGAGATATTACCGGTCTGATTTATAAGCCGCCGGATCCGGAGCTGACTTGGAAGAGTCTTGGCTGAACCAGCCAAGACACTCAGTCCTGCTGCTGGAACTGCCTTGGAAAGGTACAGTACCTCTTCTCCCTTATTGAGGTGTGTGTTTGCCGTGCATGGCAGCCTTGTATGCTGTGGAGACAGGAGTCCTGGAGGTTGAGTGATGCCGTACATGAGTATGCCCTGCAGCTAGCAACATGCCTCTCTGGTCCCTTAATCCAGCAAGACGGGTGGCCTGATCCTGGACCATTCTGGTCAATCGGCTGGTCTCCTTCGGGAGGCTAGGGTCAAGTAGTCATGCCGCCTTTGTCCCTCACACTGGTCCGAGAGTACTGTTACAATGGCTATTGGTTGCGTATATCCTCTCACCACCCTTGGTGTTGTTAGACATTGGTTCCAATATGCAGCTTCCCCTTGTTGGAGCGGTGGGTGGGAGCGTGAGAGGATGAAACAACTGCCTGTTACATGGAAAACAAACCTCAAAACCCCCCACAGAAAGAGGTAGCTGTTGATGGACCGTGCAAGACCCAGACCATGGGAACATATGGCTTCTAGTGGCAAAAGAAAATCCAAAGGACAGGATGGACGAGACTGAGAACCAATCTGCCAAAAACATGTCTGTCCATGAAATTGCCCAGCAGATGGACTCTCGTGCTAGCTTCTCAAGGCTTGCACCCAAATCAGGGAGACCTCTGACTTCCCCTCAGATGTCCTCGCTGACCGAGATGGGAGCACAAGCTGAACCAGCCGAAACAGTTGCTGCTCCCACGACCAAAGTCCAAATTCCAAACCGAAAGGGTGGTCTGAAGCGACCTAGGCCGGAGAAAAACTCTAAGGGAGAGTCTGGACCCCTAGGCATTTCCCTAAGTTAAAGTTCACCTCTAAACCTGAAAGCTTCGACAATGCCTACCAACTGGTTGACAATCAGGGTTGCCAGAGACCAGGGCATGATTATTGTACCTAAAGACCAAGCTACCCTGAATTTCCTGCAGTAAACAAAGGAGCTTAAAGATGGGAGGAAAGTGTGTCTCTCACCACTGAATCCCAAAGATAAAAGAGTCAAGATGGCGCTACTTGGCTTCTCAGTTTCATATGGTGTGGATCTGATCACATCACACCCACAGGTCGTTGAGGCTTCCCGAATGTTGAAAGGGAAGACCCCAACCAGGCAAGTCCTGGTGACCCTGAAGGGATCCCTAATCACTACCCTTGATCTAGGTTACTGGGGCACCTTCAATCTAAGAACCTTTGGGGAGGTCGAGTGAGGAGGCAGAGAAGGCAGTCACGGTCGCCATGACGGCAATGCCCTCACAGGCATAGCCAAACCAGGCTGAATCTGTGCAGCCAGTGCCAGAATAGGCTGACCTTACCCAGGTAAAGCCAGCAAAGAAAACGAATAACACAGACAAAACCTCGGATGCAAAAAGCCAAACTAACAGAAGTCAGAGCTACCAAAGGCTCTCCACCTCCCAGTGGACCCATGGATAGCCTGACAAATAGCCCAAAAACAGATGAAGATCCCATAATCAGCGAGAACTTCACAATGGAGTTGTCAGACTCCAAAATATCAGACTCTGAATCTGAATACAAAGTCGTCTCAGATGTAACTAACATCAAGTAACATAGTGACGCACAATCTAAGCATGCTACAGGGGAACATCTATGACTACAATTCAAGCTGTACAATGTATACAACAGACCACTCTGTATGAGCTTAGACATCAGCCAAGTCTGTGCTAATGCAGCACAAGACCGAGTGATCATAGGGGGAGACTTCAGTCCACACCACACCATCCTGGCTCCCTGCACGGGACCGGATGCGGCAGGCTATCACATACCCAGTGTGCTTGAGACATTCCACGAGATCGCTCTTCTTAATACCTAAGAGCCGACGCATGTCAGAGGACGGGTCCTAGACCTCACCTTTGCCACTGCGGCTCTGGTGCAGAGAATCAGAGGGTATGTCGATGAAACTGTCACAAGTGACCACTATGGTACTGTTACTACCCTCATAGATGCTGACCCAGCCCAAGTGCCACAACCATATCCAAGGTGGAAAACAGACAAGGCAAACTGGCAGGCATTTCGAACGCCTTAGCCCACTGTCTTGGGTGTAATGAACCCCTACAAAGCGAAAATGTGTACGTGGTTGAAGCCAGACTTATCAGTGCCATAAATCAAGCAGCCTCACAGACCATACTTAAAACTCGGCCTTGGTCCAAGAGTTATAAAGACGCCTGGTACTTGAATGACAAGATTAAGGAGGTCGACCACAGAGTAAACATGTGCAGAAAACAATTCCGAAGGCAAAGAACCCCTGACAAGCTAGCCCTCCTAAAAGAGGCTGTCAGGGATGCCAAGGAAACTGCCAAAAGAGTCTGGCGGGAAAAGTAGCTGGAATGGTGTGAGTTCTTTGACCGCCGAAACACCCTTACAGAACTGTGGCAACAGGTCAGGCGAGCTACTAGCCGCTCAGCCCCGAGGTGCACACGCCACAACCCTCAATCAGAAGCAAAAAAGACTGGTGCATGAGATCTCTGCA
The DNA here is from genome assembly GCF_019202785.1 of Penaeus chinensis. Classification (NCBI taxonomy): domain Eukaryota; kingdom Metazoa; phylum Arthropoda; class Malacostraca; order Decapoda; family Penaeidae; genus Penaeus; species Penaeus chinensis. The sequence goes on along the minus strand of NC_061838.1, from coordinate 15,557,723 downwards.
AAAACAAGCAGCAACAGTCTGTCAGACTTCCTCATATCAGAGAAAAAGCAGCCAAATGTTATATTTTCTCTGAAGGAACTAAGAAAAAACTATAAAAACAGTTCTTGTTCAGCCCAGGGATCTGATGGGATTTCATATACTGGCAGGTGAGCTTGTATTCCTGCAACTCATCAAGTCCTAGGAAACTTCCACTCTACCCCAGAACTGGGGTAGAGTTCTGGGGTGCCTCAAGGTGGACGAAGTTCCTCAAATTCCCCATGGAGGCAAACCCTCTCCCCTTGGACTCATGAAATGATCTACTGGCAGCACAATGCATGTCAAAGGTTATCCAAGCACCCAGGCGGGGGCGTCACTTCATGTTATGAGTTAGAGGGCTGACGGGTAAATTTGCCCTGAAAAAATAATTTTTGCCCTGCAAATCACGAAAAAGAAAATGCTCACTAGCTCTTTATAAGTAGCCTGTTATAAATGTTATAAATCAAGTATCATCAACAATTAGTTTCATTTAGTTATTTATATATCTTGAATACTTATCGGCTATTGAGGCAGATTCCGTAAGAGAAAATTTGCCCTGCAGAACTAGATTTTGCCCTGTAAATAGAGGCTTTTTTAAGAGTTGGGGGGGGTGAACCACCCCCCATACTGAGATTATGGGGGCTTAAGTGACGCCCCTGCACCCAGGAACATAAGCATGAGAGAAAAAATAGTCAGACACCTAGAACAAGATCACGAGCTCTTTATAAACAACTCCTGGCTGTCACACACAGCCAGGGTATTGATACACTATCAGCTCAAAGAACAGTTACTTCCCAAGGGCAAGGAGAAAGAATCTATACCCCATGCCTAGTCTAAAGGCAGAAGCCGAAAGGGTCATTGCAGCCATCACTCCTCCGGGTAGTAGAACCTACTTCAAGGATGGATCAGTCAATCTCTTAAGCCATGCTGTAGGCGCCAGCTTTGCAGCAAGGATGCCACAAAATCCATGAGGGTAACAGACAACGCCTTCTCGCTACAGGCAGAGGCAGTTGCGATCATGGGAGCCTTATCCCACGCGTCCCAGAGGGAAGGACACATGGTCATGCATACAGACTCCAGGGCAGCCATTGACTGTCTTCAGCACAGCTCACCCAAAGACAACATCTACCTCCTGACCACTGTGCTTACCATAGCACGGAGGATTCTTGCTCAGGGTAGAACAATAAACATAAACTGGGTCCCAAGCCACATAGGCACCAGAGGGAACGAGCTTCCTGACAGACTAGCTG
>NC_061838.1:15546458-15551458 GCF_019202785.1 Penaeus chinensis | reverse complement strand
TTTTCTTGTTGATTTTATTGATAGTGGACCAAACCTCTGATATTTTGGTATTGCTGTTTATTGTAGAGACAAAGCTCCGCCAGGAGTCTCTTTTTGCTTGTCTTATTACTCTACGAGCCCTAGCTCTTGCTTGTTTGTAAATGCAAAAGTTCTCATTTTTTAAAAGCCTGTAGGCCTTATTGCGTCGGCACAGCGCCCTGTGGCAATCTGGTGTCCCCCATGGAACTCTATGCTTAACGCTATCTGTCGAAGTTTTAGGAATGGATAGCAATGCTGCTTCTATAATCGAATTCTGAATATTGTTTACTATATCATCAATAGTTTTTCAACAAGTTCGAGCTTGACGCTCCTTGTGAAGGCGACCCATTCTGCTCTTTTTACGTTAAATTTAGGCGCGGAGGGCGTTCTCACTGTGTCGCATGAATATTCAATCAAAATAGGAAGGTGATCGCTTCCCAACGAGTCGTCAATGGTGTGCCACAGGCAATTGGCTGCTATTGATGAAGAGACCGGTGACATGTCTATAAAGCTCAAATTACCGGTATTATCGTCCACCCGCGTCGGACTACCATCGTTCAGAAGGACTAAATCAGACTCATTAATCAACTTAACTAGTTGCTCACCTCTACCATCCATCCGCAGGGAACCCCATAGTGTATGATGAGCATTAAAATCACCTAAAATTACTTTATTTTGTGTCAGACGTTCCTGAAGAGCAAAGAGCTCATCATAGATTATTACTTTATCAGGTGGACAATAAACTGAACATATAGCCAGATACGTGCCATTAATTTTTACTTTACATGCGACAAACTCCAAAGTAGAATCAATAGTCACTTCTGTAAAAGGGAGGCTTTGGTGGATGTGCATGGCGACTCCGCCTCCACCCCTACCCTCACGATCCTTCCGACATAAATGGTAGTTACTCAGCGATACAACCTCGTCAGAGACGAGGTTTGTTAAATGCGTTTCTTGGGTCATTTACTTTAGATCTAAGACTTCGACAGTTCCATTGTATAATGGTCGACGCGAAGATTACGTTTTATGGGGTTTGGAAGTGCCTTGTCCACAGTTTTAATTTTCTTTTTATGGGAGGGAGGCGCCTCCTCTCCCTTGCTTCCCGGGGACCTCTCTCGGGATGGTTTGGAGACAGAAGCCTCCATGTCCTGCACCTCCTGGCGAGGGAGACGACTGGCAGATTGCGACTTGCTTCTCTCTCGAGAAACCGATCGCGAGCCAGACGAAGTCCTCACAGGAGTAGCCCGGACGGGGAGGTGCGCTCCGGACTGTGATTCGGTATCATCCTCCTTATGATATTTATGCTGGGTTGATGCAGCCATTTGATCGACCAATTTAGTCAACTGATAAATTTTAATATCTAATTCCTTAACTGTTTGTTTCAATTCAGCGAGTTCTTTATCTTTAGCTGCAAGCTGCTGAGTGACATCACTTGCACTAGGGGTGTTGTTAGTTACTGCTGCAGCATAGGAAGTATCGGGTTTGTGTGTCAAACTTTCCACTTTCCTCTTAACTTCAGTATAACTAACGTCATGCTTTCTCATATATGCCAATGTCTCAGTCTCCTTCTTCAGGATGCTGCACTCGGCAGATCCTGATTGATGGGGACCTCCACAGTTAGCACATTTGAAGATCTCGCTAGTACATGTGATGGTGTCAAGGGCTTCAGCATATTTCCGGCAAACATCTTAATGAGGTGTGTCCAAATATTTGGCACCATTACAATGCATTAGCTTTTGGACATAAGGTCTTACTTGAACACGTTCATAACCGACATTAACATACTCTGGAATTTTATTTAAAGCAAAGGTAAAAAAACACAGTCCAGTTTTCGTTCGCACATTCCCGTCCTTCTTGGTCATACAATGAACGTCCACTACGTCTTAGTCCTTCATGCTCTCGAGAATTTCACTTTCTTCCATCGTCCTCAAATCCCTGTGAAAGATATAAGAGATACGGGTATTTAGGCCAATAGGAATAGTTACTCTAACTTGAAGATCATGAACTTGCGTCAGCTTAAGTAAATCCCTACTCTGGGAGTTATATTGTACTTTAACAAGGAGGCTTCCATCTCGCAATTTTTTGACAAAATCAATATCGCCGTCCACTTGACCATCAAGGACCTTTTTGATGATAAAGTGGTTCACGTTCAAAAGCGACTGATTTTCATTCACGCATTTTACATCCGCGAACCTTGCATTCTGGGTGGGGATTTTGAAAGGTGGTCGTCTCGTTTTGTCAGTGTTCGTCATCAGACTGGTCATAGAAGGGTCATGAGTCGCCCCTCCTCCTTGAGGAGGAGAAGGGGTAGCCGGGGTATAACTCATTCTGGGTATCGGACCAGGTCCAACCCCTTGTCGCAAAGTCGTAGTCCTGAAGGGACAAAAACCTCTTAACTGTTGTTATCAACCTAGCAGCAATAGCTTAGAGATTAAGGCAGTTTTCCGTCCTCTACCCCCCCCCCCCCCCAGTGGAAGCCTGGTTGCGTTCTCCAGTACCACAGAGGGATCGAGTTATGTGTGGGACACTTCCTTACTGCCGAACTTGCCTAGGCGAAGGACGGTAATTCAATGCCCACCCCCCAAACGAATACGGGAGTTCACGAGGAACTCCGGTAGGCTTAGGAAAGTCAGTTAACTGAAGTAAAGTAAAATCCTGTAAATACAGAACCTTTATTGTGCTTTGCCAGCCTCATCAGTGCTCTTGTTTTGCAGGTGACACGAGGCTACAGTAGACGTAGTCAGCACCCCACCTCAGACCCGCAGCTCTCTTCTAGACCAGGGTAACCCTTGTGGCTTTGACCTCTGGGTAGGGAGGCCCAGTAGTCTGGGGTGTCATTTGGGAGCACTTTTTCTTTGGTCCTGATTTCTTTTCATCTTAATGTGACTTTCCTAAGCCTACCGGAGTTCCTCGTGAACCTAGCAGCAATAGCTTAGAGATTAAGGCAGTTTTCCGTCCTCTACCCCCCCCCCCCCCAGTGGAAGCCTGGTTGCGTTCTCCAGTACCACAGAGGGATCGAGTTATGTGTGGGACACTTCCTTACTGCCGAACTTGCCTAGGCGAAGGACGGTAATTCAATGCCCACCCCCCAAACGAATACGGGAGTTCACGAGGAACTCCGGTAGGCTTAGGAAAGTCAGTTAACTGAAGTAAAGTAAAATCCTGTAAATACAGAACCTTTATTGTGCTTTGCCAGCCTCATCAGTGCTCTTGTTTTGCAGGTGACACGAGGCTACAGTAGACGTAGTCAGCACCCCACCTCAGACCCGCAGCTCTCTTCTAGACCAGGGTAACCCTTGTGGCTTTGACCTCTGGGTAGGGAGGCCCAGTAGTCTGGGGTGTCATTTGGGAGCACTTTTTCTTTGGTCCTGATTTCTTTTCATCTTAATGTGACTTTCCTAAGCCTACCGGAGTTCCTCGTGAACCTAGCAGCAATAGCTTAGAGATTAAGGCAGTTTTCCGTCCTCTACCCCCCCCCCCCCCCCAGTGGAAGCCTGGTTGCGTTCTCCAGTACCACAGAGGGATCGAGTTATGTGTGGGACACTTCCTTACTGCCGAACTTGCCTAGGCGAAGGACGGTAATTCAATGCCCACCCCCCAAACGAATACGGGAGTTCACGAGGAACTCCGGTAGGCTTAGGAAAGTCACATTAAGATGAAAAGAAATCAGGACCAAAGAAAAAGTGCTCCCAAATGACACCCCAGACTACTGGGCCTCCCTACCCAGAGGTCAAAGCCACAAGGGTTACCCTGGTCTAGAAGAGAGCTGCGGGTCTGAGGTGGGGTGCTGACTACGTCTACTGTAGCCTCGTGTCACCTGCAAAACAAGAGCACTGATGAGGCTGGCAAAGCACAATAAAGGTTCTGTATTTACAGGATTTTACTTTACTTCAGTTACTTTAGAACTCAGAAACAATAATGCCTAGCGAGACGAGAGGCCCCGGGCTCCAGGGTAGCTCTAGTGGCACAAGGCTTTTTATTTATTGCCTCTGCGTTTTAGGACAAGGTGTTCACTCAACAGAGTTTCGACCACGAGTGCTGTACACAGGACTGTCTTGTGAAGAGATAACCTGATGGGCAGGGTTATCCACAGGGAAACGAACTAGGTGCTCGTACAGCCTGAGTTGGTGGTCCCATCTAGTGCCTCTCTCCCTCTCTCTCTTTCTTTCTCCTTCCCTCCTTCTCTCCCTCCCTCCCTCTTTCTCTTTATCTTCGTGTGTATACATGTACACACACACACACACATATATGTATATGTATATATGGTAGAAAAACCCACAATGTAAAACTAGATTTATTGAAAGTAAGACAACAGTTTCGGAATCCACCTGGATCCATCCTGATGTCCTCGCTTTCCTTGAGAGGAGGCTCCTCCCAGAGGATCCTCGTTTCCCTCTGCCCACCGACGTCTTCCTCCAGCTGATTCGTCTGTGTGTGGAGTCGAATTCCTTCTCCTTTGATGGTCGCTTCTGTAAATGCCAATTCATGCGCTCAGATTATTTGTGTTAACTCAAAGTGGCTGATAACACTGCGTAGAACTCGCTCCACGATTTATTAGAATGCGGTCAAACCTGTAATCAATACATAATCAATACGATACCAATCATAATCAATACAATAATAATCAGAGTTACTGTTACAATTCGACTTAGATTCACTAACGAGATTATATCAGTACTTATAATATTATAACTATAGAAAGAATACATTTACTGGTTGCTAAGAATATCACTATATCCTACTGCTTAAGGTAAACAACAACATATACGAACACTAGTCTATATTTATACATGAATGTGTATGATACATACGCATAGTGGGAACAGTCAAGGCCTTTAACAGAAGTCTTCAGATCGGTCTTTAGGTACGTGTTGTCGAGCCAGTATTCACTCTCAAACTGCTCTATAAACCTGTGATGGCCCTCTTTCGTGAGACAACCTTCCTTCCATATATACGTCAACACTAGGGACAAGGCCTAATTC
>NC_061838.1:15538958-15541458 GCF_019202785.1 Penaeus chinensis | reverse complement strand
ATGCATATATATATGCATATATATATATAAATATATATATATATACACACACGCACACATATATTTATATGTATATGTATGCACATATATATACATATATATGTATATATATGTGTGTGTGTGTCTGCATATATATACACATATATGTATATATATGTATATATACACATATATGTATATATATATGTATATATACACACATATATGTATATATACATATATATACCTAGCTACCTATATTTTTATTTTATTTTTTGTCTTCCCTCCCCCTTTCGTATTTCTATTATTATGATCCTCTAAGATACTTGTATAACATTTAAATTATCCTTGAATATTTTTTGTTTTGCTAGAATCAAGTTACGCGGATAAAATTTTCAAAAGGAAGACAATCTCCATGTTTACATAGAGTAAATTAAGCCAACGCTCCCTCTTCTTCTCAGAAGGATTGAATCTCCACAGCGTCAACGTCTGTCCGGTCAAGGTAAAACAGTTCGAAAGTATTCTTGTTAGGTAGGTCCTTTTGAAACTGTGATATTGTCCTCAGAACTACATATATGAGACAGAAACGGATTATGTTAGTACTCATGTATTTTAGTCAAAATTTAGTTTAATTAAGATTGGCTCCACTAAGTAAGACGCCGGCTTACTGGTTTCAAACAATCTGCAAGAAAATAAGCAGAGGTATGTAGGTTTTACAAAATTCTTATTTAAACCCAACTTTAGGACACGAAAATACCGCTTGCCTAATTCGGTTAATAAAAAAAGTCCGACTCTGAGACTGAGAGTGAAGGTTTAGTGAAGGATCGATTGCTTTATGTCCGCGTCCCAGCTGTTCTTCGGGAATGACGCCTTCGTCTGGACTCAAAGGAGCAGAGCTTTCTTTGTTGTTGCATGGGCTGTCTTGGGTCATATTTCCGATAAAGCATGGGTGGCCATTTCGTAGGAATTATAATCTTCAAGGTGATATCCTTGTCTTTTTGCATGTTTTCAAACCTTCATTTCAACTGCAAACCATTGTTTCAGTGAGTCTTGAGTAAAGCCATTACACTCACATTTCAGTTCAATTCCTCACTGATTTGGAATAGTTTGTTTCCCACAGCCATATATAGATCGTAGTGTATAAATCCCACAGGGTTAGGTTAGGTTGGTCTATTGGTTAGGACGCATTGTACGATTATCACAGGGGATCTGGGTCATGTGAAATCCCGTAGATTTTTTGCTTAGGTCCCGTAGAGGTTTTCGAAAATTGGCACGGCGGTCCGTTAACTTTCAACGGATAAAGTTTCATTTGCCAATTTTAAGCATTTTTGTGCTTGTTTTACACGTTTCTGTTCTCTATTTTGCTTATTTAAGCCTGTTTTACCCCGTAATTTCCCATATCTACTTTATGCCCTCCCCTGCTATCGGTACTTATCAAATCACTTTAAGATTGTCGGCTGGAGAATTCGACAGAGATTATCATCAGATTCCTTCTCATCACACGAGAACAAATCTGATGATATAAATATAGTAAGCTCAGAAAAGTTTGATCTTTCGCTATATAAAGGTTTTGTGGTTTAACCCTGGGGCTAGCCGTATATACTACTAAGGGGGTCCAGGGGGTGTAGCCCCCTGGCTAGGCGCATTTAATAACACGGGGGTCCATATGTAGATCATAGTGTATAAATCCCACAGGGTTAGGTTAGGTTGGTTGGAAAACTTTCTGCGCATGTCACACAAAAAGTACAGTAAAATAAGTGTGTGGAGTGGATACCTTGACGAAAAGTAAGACACTTTTCATCTATGGTGATAGGTTCGGATATCTAAAATAAGGGAGATACAGGACAGAGAAGACAGAAGATGGCCCCTTCATTTTCTAAGTCCCCTTCCATGTTTACCTTGCGAGGATCATAACAAATGTGACGCGTAACTCATTACTGCGATCCATCAAGTAGTCCATGTATTGCTACGCGCTTGTGAGAAGGCTTATTTTGTCATTACTAGCGTCTGTTTTCCCGAATTCATGTATGTAATGCATTATTCTAGTTTTATTATACTTCTTTTACGTCTTTTGGGAGTTATTTACGCTATTCTGAACAATAACCTTGTGCGCATGCGTGTGTTCACCGGGAGATTTGACAGGTTGTCCCGGCGGCCATTCAGTGAAAAACACCGGTGAGAAATGTTTCGTTTTAAGTGCTGCGTCGACTCCGTGTCATTTTTAAAGTCTTTTGGTGGATATACAGGACAAATGGACATTATTCTCAATCAAAGCCTGATATTTGAGCCCAACAAGTGCCCCAAATGCCGAAAAAAGTGATTAGAAACCAAGCAATTCTGACAGACGGAAGCGCTGAAAAGTTCGATCTCTCGCTTTATAAAGGTATGTGGTTTAACCCTGGGGCTAGGCGTATATACTACTAAGGGGGTCCAGGGGGCGTAGCCCCCCTGGCTAGGCGTACATATCACCACGGGGTACAGGGGGCGAAGCCCCCTGGCTAGGCGCATTTAATACTACGGG
>NC_061838.1:15511458-15533958 GCF_019202785.1 Penaeus chinensis | reverse complement strand
GTATATTTTTTTATATATATGGTATATATATGTATATATGTATATATAGTATATTATGTATATATATGGTATATATGTATATATGTATATATATGGTTATTATATGTATATATTGTATTATATATGTATTTATATGTATATATATGTATTATATATGGTATATATATGTTATATAGTATATATTTGTTATTTATGTATATATAGGATAATATATGTATATTATATGGGATATATATGTGGATATATATGTATATGATATGGTATATGGTTATATTATATGTATATGGTATATATATGTATATGGTATATATATGTATATATATGGTTTATATATGTATGTATTATGGTATATATAGTATGTATATGGTATATATTATGTATATATATGTATATATATGTATATATATGGTATATATTGTATATATATGGTATTATATATGTATATATATGTATATTATATATGTATATATATGTATATATAAATATGGTATTATATGTATATGTATACATATATATACATATATATACCATATATATGTATATATATATGGTATATATGTGTGTGTATATATATGTATATATATACATATATTATACCATATATATATATGGTATATATGTGTGTGTATATTTATTTATTATTTATATATTTGGTTATATTATATATGGGTGTGTGTTTGTATATATTTTATTATGGTAATATATGTGTGATGTATATATATATATATGTATATATATGGTATATATGTGTGTGTATATATTTATATTATATGGTATATAATATGGTGTGTGTGTAAATATATATATGGTATATATATGTGTGTGTGTGTATATATATATGGTATATATATGTGTTTGTGTGTTATATATATATAAAGGTATATATGTGTGTGTATATATATATATAATAAAAAATATAATATTATATAGAATATATTATATATTTTTATAAATATAATATATTATATATTTTTATATTATATTATATATAAATTATATATATATATATATTTTATTATAAAATATTAATAATATAAATTTATTTAATTATATATATATGTATATAATATAATTATATATATTTAAAATATATTTATAAATATATTTATAATCATTATTATATATTAAATATATATATTATATATATATTATATATTATAATATATATTAAATTATTTTATATTAATATAAATATATTATATAATTATATTTAAAATTATTATATATATAAAAATATTATCATAAATATATATTATATATATATAATATATATAAAGTATATAATATATATAATAATAATATTTAATTTTATTATATATTATATATAATATTATATCTCATATATATATTATATATATAATATAAAATTTATATATATTTATATAATTTATATATATTTTAATTATATTATATTATTAAATATATATAATATATATATATTTATTATATATTATATATAATATTATATTATATTATTATTAATATAATTTAAATTAATATATATATATTAATATATATATATTATTTAAAATATATATATATATTTTTTTTTTTTTTTTTTTTTTTTTTTTTTTTTTTTTTTTTTTTTTTTTTTTTTTTTTTTTTTTTTTTTTTTTTTTTTTTTTTTTTTTTTTTTTTTTTTTTTTTTTTTTTTTTTTTTTTTTTTTTTTTTTTTTTTTTTTTTTTTTTTTTTTTTTTTTTTTTTTTTTTTTTTTTTTTTTTTTTTTTTTTTTTTTTTTTTTTTTTTTTTTTTTTTTTTTTTTTTTTTTTTTTTTTTTTTTTTTTTTTTTTTTTTTTTTTTTTTTTTTTTTTTTTTTTTTTTTTTTTTTTTTTTTTTTTTTTTTTTTTTTTTTTTTTTTTTTTTTTTTTTTTTTTTTTTTTTTTTTTTTTTTTTTTTTTTTTTTTTTTTTTTTTTTTTTTTTTTTTTTTTTTTTTTTTTTTTTTTTTTTTTTATATAATAATATTATATAATATATACTTATATATATATATATACATATATATAATATATATACATATATATATAATATATATATACATATATATATAATATATATAACATATATATATAATATTATATATAATTTATATATAATATATATATATATATATATTAATATATATTATACATTATATAATATATATATACATATATATATATAATATATATATACATTATATATAATATATATGCAATATATATACATATATAAATATATATACATATATATATATATATATATATACATATATATAATATATATACATATATACATAATATATATACATATATTACATAATATATATATAATATATATACATATATATAATATTATACATATATATAATATATATTATACATATATATATAATATATATACATATATTTAATATATACAATATATATATATACTATATATATTATATATATATATATACATATATATATATATGATAAAAAAAAAAAAAAAAAAAAAAAAAAAAAAAAAAAAAAAAAAAAAAAAAAAAAAAAAAAAAAAAAAAAAAAAAAAAAAAAAAAAAAAAAAAAAAAAAAAAAAAAAAAAAAAAAAAAAAAAAAAAAAAAAAAAAAAAAAAAAAAAAAAAAAAAAAAAAAAAAAAAAAAAAAAAAAAAAAAAAAAAAAAAAAAAAAAAAAAAAAAAAAAAAAAAAAAAAAAAAAAAAAAAAAAAAAAAAAAAAAAAAAAAAAAAAAAAAAAAAAAAAAAAAAAAAAAAAAAAAAAAAAAAAAAAAAAAAAAAAAAAAAAAAAAAAAAAAAAAAAAAAAAAAAAAAAAAAAAAAAAAAAAAAAAAAAAAAAAAAAAAAAAAAAAAAAAAAAAAAAAAAAAAAAAAAAAAAAAAAAAAAAAAAAAAAAAAAAAAAAAAAAAAAAAAAAAAAAAAAAAAAAAAAAAAAAAAAAAAAAAAAAAAAAAAAAAAAAAAAAAAAAAAAAAAAAAAAAAAAAAAAAAAAAAAAATTTTTTTTTTTTTTTTTTTTTTTTTTTTTTTTTTTTATATATGTATATATATATGTTATATATTATATTATATATTATTTTATATATATATTATATTATATATGTATATATTATATTATATATATATGTATATATATATTTATATATTATATTTATATATATTCTATTATATATGTATATATTATATTCTATATATTTGTATATATATATTCTATATATATGTATATATATATTATTCTTATATATATGTTATATATATATTCTTTATATATGTATATTATATATTCTATATATTATGTTATATATATATTTATTATATTATTATATATATATTATATATGTTATATATATTATATATGTATATTATATTATATATGTATATTATATTATATATGTATATATAGTTTATATATGTATATATACATATATATGTTTATATATATAGTATATATGTATATCTTATATGTATTATATATAGTATATATGTATATATATAGTATATATGTATGTATATATAATATATATGTGTATATATATGTATATATATGTATATATATATATGTGTGTAAATATAGTATATATTGTGTATATATAGTATATAATGTATATATATTATATGTGTTTGTGCATATATATTATATATGTGTGTGTATATAAATATTATATATGTGTGTGTATATAAATATTATATATGTGTACATATATTATATTTGTATATAAATATTATATATGTGTACATATATTTGTATATATATTATAAATGTATATATATTATATATATGTTATATTTATAATATATATATGATATATATATTATATATATGATATATATTTTATATATATGATATATATTTTATATATTTGATATATATATATTATATATATGATATATATATTATATATATGATATTAAATTATATATAATGTATTTTTATATTATATATATGATATATATTTTTAATATATATATATTTATATGATATATATATTATATATGATATATATATATTATATATGATATATTTATATTATATATATGATATATATATTATATATATGATATATTTATTATATATATGATATATTTATATTATATATATGATATATTTATATTATATATATGATATATATTATTTATGATATATTTTTATATATTATATGGATATATATATATTATATATATCATAGATATATATGATATATATTATATATATCATAGATATATATTATATATATGATATATATATGATATATATATTATATGTATGATATATATATTGTATATATGATATATATTATATATATGATATATATTATATATATGATATATATATTATATATATGATATATATATTATATATGTGATTAATATATTATATATGTGATAATATATTATATATGTGATATATATATGATATATATTAGATATATATGTATATATTATATATATATTATATATATGATATATATATTATATATATGATATATAATCATATATAATATATATATCATATATATAATACATATATACGATATATATAATATATATATCATATATATAATATATATAATATATATATCATATATTATATATATAATATATATATCATATATATAATATATATATCATATATAATATATATATCATATATAATATATATATCATATATAATATATATATCATATATAATATATGTATCATATATATAATAAATATATGTATCATATATATATAATATATATATGTATCATATATATAATATATATCATATATATAATATATATATCATATATAATGTATATATATCATATATATAATATATATCATAAATATATAATATATATATTTCATTTATATGATATATATAAATATATATATATAATATATGATATAATATATATATGATATATATAATATAAATATGATATATATAATATATATATATCATATATATATTATATATATCATAATTTTGATATATATGATATATATATATATCTATCATATACATAATATATATATCATATATATATCATATATATCATATATATAATATATATATATCAAATATATATAATATATGTATATCATATATAAATAAAATATGTATATCACATATGTATAATATATATATCATATATATAATATATGTATATTATATATATTATATATCATATATATAATATAAATATCATATATAATATATATAATATATATATCGTATATATATCTATATATAATATATATATATCATCTATATATAATATATATCATCTATATATAATGTATATATATATTATATATAATATATGATATATATAATATATATCATATATATAATGTATATATATCATATACATATATTATATATATCATATATATAATATATGTATATATCATATATATAATATATGTATATATTATATATATATTATATACATTATATATATTATATATATATATATTATATATATTATATATATATATATATATAATATATATAATATATATATAAATATATATAATATATATAATATATATAATATATATATCATATGTATAATATATATATCATATATAATATATATATTTCATATATATAATATATATATCATATTTTAAATATATGATATATATTATATATATGAAATATATATATTATATATGATATATATATTATATATGATATATTTATATATATGATATATTTATATATATGATATATATGTATATATATTATATATATTATATATATGTATGTATAATTTATATATGATATATATGTATATATATGTATATATATGATGTATAATATATATATGATAAATATGTATTAATATGATGTATATTATATATATTATATATATGTATATGTATATATATATGATGTATATGTATATATATGATGTATTTGTATATATATGATGTATTTGTATATATATGATGTATATGTATATATATGATGTATATGTATATATATGATGTATATGTATATATATGATGTATATGTATATATATGATGTATATGTATATATATGATGTATACATATCTACATGATGTATACATATCTATATGATGTATATGTATCTATATGATGTGTATATGTATCTATATGATGTGTATAAATATCTATATGATGTGTATATGTATCTATTTGATGTGTATATATGGTTTACATATGTATGTATATATTTGGTATTTAACCCCTTTCCAATGTGTACAAGATGTAGACACGTGTTATGCCCACTGTGAGTACTTGTTAGATATTTTTTACACATAGATTGCTACACATGTAGTAAGTCACCAATGAGCCAGTTACCAATAGTGCCTGTCTCGCCCTTTCACCCTTTTCTATGATTTACAAAATATTTTATGTTATCTTATTTTGCTTTTACTAATGTTAAAAACTTTATAATAATTATAGTGTTTATACTAAAAATAACACCATCGATAAGAAATAGTTTTTACCCACCAATTCAAATCAGGTATGGTCACAAGGTCTTCTTATTGACTCCTTTGTGGCTAAGCACTAGCAGAGCCATCTATGGGCAGACATTTCACAAAAAATATAGAAAATAGGCACAACATGGTGTATATATATGTGGTGTGTATATATACACATTGTGTGTGTGTGTGTGTGTATATATATATATATATATATATACATGATGTGTGTATATGTACACATGGTGTATATATACACATGATGTTTGTATATATATATACATGGTGTATATATACACATGGTGTGTGTGTGTGTATATATATATAGGAACGGCGTGCTCTCGGTCTCTCTTGGTTGGCGATCGATGGGACTCGGGTGGGGAGAGGGGGTTACCCCCTATCCCAGCTGGGTTCCAGCGGCCGCCAACCTGGCTCAATGCTTGTGGTGGAAAGCCCCAGGGAGGTTTGCAGGCGGATTACGGGACCTGCAGCCAGCTAACCTCCTATATATGGAGCGGCGTCGGTAGGGGTCGCAGAGGTGGCGCCCACCCAGAGTGGCTGCCCGAGACTTGGTTCTGCGATACGGGTAGTGTGGCCAAGGAGATTGACCTCATCCTCGTTAACACTCGATGGAGGATACTCCAGAACTGCAGGGTGTTTCGAAGTGCCGAGTTCTGTGGAACTGATCATAGATTAGTTGTGGCTACTCTCTGGGTCCACTTTAGAACCCCCGTTGCCCAAATGAATACCCTAGGATGTTTCATTTGGACAGTTTGAGGGAGGATGAGTGTGCTCGGGGGTTTGCCAAGGGTATTTCTGGTTGTCTCACAGCACTCGAGGGCCTGACAGACCCTGTTCTTATGTGGGATATCTTCAAGCATGAAATGCTTGATGCAGCTCAGGAAACCATTGGTGAATGCCCAAGAACAAGACAAAATTCCATCTCACAGGAAACACTGGAAGCACCAGATGCTTGTCGTGCAGCACGATTGTCAGAGGATTGCAACTTGCACTGTTCTCTGGTGCGCAGGAGGGATAAGGAACAGTTTATTATTAATCTTGCAGAGGAGGTCAAAAGCTATTTCTTAGTAAATGACCTTCGTCCTGCCTACCAATCCCTGAGAAAGCTGAACTCCAAGCCCTCCTCACAGACGACTGCAGTCCGTTCAGCAAGTGGCCAGATAATCTCAGATCCTGATGGGGTGCGTGTGCGTTGGGCTGAGTATATTGTGCAGTTGTATCAGGTTGATCCAAGCTGAAGAGTGGTAAAGCAGCAGGTGTTTGTGGCATCCCAGCCGAATTGTTAAAGGCTGGTAGAGAACCTATGGCAAGGGGCTTGCATGCAGTCCTGTCTGCCATCTGGCAGACTGGTACCTTTCCCCCTGACCTGCTGAGGGGTGTAGTCATCCCTCTCTGGAAGGGGAAAGGGGATCGATGGGACTGCAGCAATCACCGAGGCATTACACTACTCAGTGTACCAGGCAAGGTACTCGCGCACATCTTACGGAGACGTATCAGGGACCACCTGTTGAGGCACCAAAGACCAAAGCAATCTGGATTCACTCCTGGTAAGTCCACAATAGACCGCATCCTGGCGCTTCGAGTCATTTTAGAGTGCCGTCGTGAGTTCGGACGTGGGCTGCTCGCAGCCTATATTGATCTCAAAAGGGCGTTTGACACGGTGCATCGCGAATCTCTCTGGGAGATCCTGAGACTAAGAGGAATTCCAATAAGGATTATTGGACTAATAGCAAACCTGTATACAGGCACTGAAAGTGCTGTAAAGTGTGGTGGGGGCCTGTCGAGCTTCTTCCCTGTTAGTTCAGGGGTGAGGCAAGGCTGTGTTCTTGCACCAACACCTTTCAACACTTGCATGGATTGGATACTGGGTAGAGCTACTGTTCAAAGTCACAATGGAGCAACTCTGGGCAATATCAAGGTTACAGACCTTGACTTTGCCGATGATGTTGCCCGTACTCTCTGAATCTCTGGAAACCCTTGTTGCGGCTCTTGATGCATTTAGCAATGAAGTGAAACCCCTGGGGCTAGAGGTCTCCTGGACCAAGACCAAGATCCAGGATTTTGGGGGCCTGCTAGGAGACCCTGTCCAGTCGATATGTTCTTGCAGCGAAAACATCGAAGTCACAAAGAGCTTTATATACCACGGTAGTGCATTTCACGACTCTGGGCTGTCAGACCAAGAAGTCAGTAGATGGATTGTCCTGGCAGCAGGGGTCAGGAAATCTCTCGACAAGAGTATTTGGAGATGTCGGTACCTGTGCAGAAGGACCAAGTTACGGTCGGTACCTGTGCAGAAGGACCAAGTTACGTGTTTTTTTAAGGCCTTGATACTGCCAGTTTTACTCTGGTAGTGAAACTAGGACACTATCTTGTGCTTTGGAATCTCGTCTTGATGCCTTTTGTAACAGATCCTTGTGCCGGATCATGGGGTACAGTTGGCGAGACTATGTGTCCAACCAACGACTGCACCGTGAGACCGGTACAGGACCTGTTACTTGCACAATCCGTGATCGCCAACTTAGGCTATATGGCCACTTGGCTCGACTCCCACAGGATGATCCTGCCCATCAGGTTGTCTCTGTCCGAGACCGAGAAGGTCATGGCTTGGGCAGATCGATCAAACCTGTCGTGAGGAACTAGAGATGGGCCGGGCCCCTGCCTGGCGGCTCGCCATGAGGGACCCTCGTTGGTGGAAACGAAGGGTGGATGCGGCTATGCGCCCCTGCCGTCGTTAGCCCCAAAATGATGATGATGATGATATATGTATATATATTTTATATTTATGTATATGTATATATATTTTATATATGTATATGTATATATTTTATATATATGTATTTACATATATATGTATATGTATATGTATTTATGTTATATATATGTATATGTATATATATGGTATGTATATGTATATATATGGTATGTATATGTATATATATGGTATATATATGTATATGTATATGTATATGTATATATATGGTATATATATGTATATGTATATATATGGTATATATTTGTATATATATGTATATGTATATGTATTTATGGTATATATATGTATATGAATATGTATATATATGGTATATATATGTATTATATATGGTATATATATGTATGTATATATGGTATATATTATGTTATGTATATATGGTATATATATGTATGTATATGGTATATATGATATGTATATATATGTATATATATGTATATATGTAAATATGTATGTATATATGGTATATATGTGTGTATTTATATATGGTATATATTATGTATATGTTATATATGGTATATATGTATTGTATATATATGGTATTATAGGTTATTATGTAGTATATATATGGTATATATATGTTGTAATATATGGTATATATATGTTATATATATGGTATATATTATATATATGTGATATATGTATATATGTGTTATATATGTATATATGTGTATATATATGGTATATATATGTGTATATATATGTGTATATATATGTTATATATGTGTTATATATTATGATGATATATATATGTGTATATATATGGTATATATATGTGTATATATATGGTATATATATGGTATATATGTTTATATGATATATACTTGTATATATATGGTATATATGTGTATATGTCTATATATATATATGGTATGTATATGTATATATATTTTTTTTATATGTATGTTATATATGGTATACATATGGCATATATATGTATATGTTCTATATATACATATGCTAAATACATATATATTCATATATATATTAATGGTATATTTATAATATATGTATTTGGTATATATATATGATATATGACATATAATATATGTGTGTACATATGGTGTATATATATTAAATGATATATATATATATGCTATATATTTATATATATGGTATATGTGTATATATATGTTTTATGGAATATATGGTATATGGTGTTTATATATAGCATATATATGGTATACATATTGGATATATATGGTATATATGTATGGTATATTTGTACTTAATATATTGTATGTATATGTTGGAATAATCAAAGATGTTTATTAGTATAAAAATTGAATATTTAAATAGGGCATATTTATGTGGTATATATGGTATATATTTGTATATATAGATGATATATATATTTATACCATATATATATGCTATATATAGGATATATATAGTATGTAAATGATTTGTGTATATATATGGTATATATATATATATGAATATATATGATAGACCATATTTACATATGGTATACTTATATAACATGTATAGTATATACATATATATTTTGTTTATGTGTATTATATATATATATATTTTGTTTATATGTATTATATATATATGACATATATATTATATTATATTGTATAAATAAATGACATAAATGTATATGTTATATATATAAATATATATATTATATGTATATGAATATATATATATATATACATTTTATATATACGAATATATATATTATATATATATGAATATGTATATATATATGAATATATATATATTATATATATGAATATATATATATTATATATATGAAATATATATATATATTATATATATGAATATATATATATTTTATATATACGAATATATATATATATTATATATATATGAATATATATATATGAATATATATATTATATATATGAATATATATATATATTATATATATGAATATATATATAATATATATGAATATATATATATATATTATATATATGAATATATATATATATTATATATATGAATATATATATCATATATATATATGGTATGTTTATATATGGTATATATATGATATATATGGTTTATACATAGATAGTATATATATTTGTTATATGTATAGTATATATGGTATATATATTTACATAATGTATATATATATGATATAGATACATATGGTATATATATAGTATATATATAGTATATATATAGTATATATATAGTATATATATTTATACATTTTTTATAAGGTAATTTCTCTTTCTCCTGCAGGTACGTTTTGCAAAACCCGAGGAGACCTTCTGCCCCATGAAGGGATGGAAGGATGCCTTGGTGTGGGAGCTTTGTGTTTACCTTAGCTTGCAGTTCCTGATGGGATTGCAATCCGAATGGCATATGTGGGACCTGTGGTCTCGAGATCCCGTGATGTTTTCTGCAATCCTCCTGTAAACAATTCCTGTATCAGGTTCATGCCCTCACTTTGGCGCTGCACTTCGCCCACAACATAGCTGACCAACCTGCTGCTGATCAGCTTTAGAGGTGGAGGTCAGTGGTTGAAGTCCTGGATGACATGGTTTCCTCTGTCTTTATCCTGAACAAGACCATTTATATGGATGAGAGCCTCTTGGCATTCAATTGATGCACACAGGGACTTGAAGGTGTACAAGCTCTGTTCGAGTGATGGACCAGCGGCTAGCTTCACCTCTGCCCTCTGCACTTATATGGGGCAGGACTATGGGGAAGCTCCCACAGAGCACGAAGGTGGTGGTAGACCTCATGGAGAAAGGGGCCTCATGAATAAGGTGTTCAAAGTATATATGGACAACTGGTACATGTCCCCGAGTCTGTTGTACTACGTGCAGGAAAGGAAAACAAGCTGTAGGCATGGTACAAACCGGCAGATAACATATGCCGACAGACCTACAGGCTAGCAAACATAGACTTTTGTAGTATCAGCTCTGGAATGCTTGCCTTTCACCATGCTTTCCATGGTCTTCTCCTAACTGCCAAGGACTACGTACAATGAAGATGAAGGTTGTTGTGGAGTACAACAGCATGAAGAGAGTTGACCTCAGTGATCAGCTTGCCCAGTCATACAAGTCCATGAGAAAAACTGTGAAATGGCTGTGATCAACTCCATGACAGTGCATAAAGTCCTCAGCAGCAAATTGGAACAAGCAATCTTCAAATTAACTAGTCTGAGGCTTGCTGCAGAAGGGAGAGAGTTGTGCAAGAATGAACTGTCTCGCCCCTGCACCTGCTGCCCCTACTACTACTGCTCCTGCTAATGGCACCCCATTCTAGGACCACATGCCAGAGGACAAGCCCTTATGCAGGTGAAGATGTGCCATTTGCCGTGGGACCAAGGGGAAGAGGCAGAAGACAAGGATCATCTGCAAGATCTGTGATGTCTGCCTTTGGCTGTCCCCATTCTTCAGGGCCAGCTGCAACTCCCACTGTACATATATTTGTATGTATTATATATATATATATAAAATCCTGTGAAAACCCACCACTTCTTTCACACAGCAAACTGCCACATGCAACTAGTAATATGGAATTTATACTACAAATGTGTCAATAATATCCTCTATAGAATATATGGCTAAAATAAACCTCCAAATATGAACATATAATAAAATAAATTTATGATAAATTTCCACAAATCATCCACCTGAGTGAGCTAAAACATATTAAAGTGAGCAGGCAGGGTATGCTCAAGACGGTGAATGCCCCAGAAGAGGGAAAAGACAGATGCCAGTACTTGCTGGAATGAGTACTGCACAGTGAATTCTGGCATTGACAATGAAGGGATATGTATGAATATGTATATGTGTATATATTACATAGAAATATATGTATGTATAAATGTAAATATGTATGTATATATACTACATATAGATATATATGCAAATATATTAGATATAGATACATATATTACATACATGTATTTGTATATACATTTGTAAATACATATGTATATTAATATGTATGTATATGTATTGCATATGAATATATATTTAGTTTAAAGGTTACGTATATAAATTTTTTTACATAACATTACTTGTATTTATTTATATTTCAATATATATATACACACAATATAGATGTATTGTATAATATATATATTTATATACAAAGATTTAAAGTTTTAATTTGATATCCATGTGAGTAGGAAATTGATCGTTCATAGATAAAACATGACTTTTCAGAAATATTGAAGGATAAAGATGGATAAAGAGAGTATACAACCCAGAGGCAGGGGGAGAGCTCGAGGAAGAGCTAGAGGACAGCAGCAGTCGGATCCGTCTGTGCAGGATGGAGAATCGGTTCAAGCACTTCTACATTCTAGACCAAGTCCTCAGACTGCTCCGGTAATGTATAGTTTAACCCTTTACCATCATATATTTTCGCCGCTAATCTGTTTCATGGGTATATATACCATCGATACTTCCATGGCTTATTAAGCAGTTATGGCAAGTTATAAGCTTGCTGCGATGGTATAGCCACATAGACAATGTTCAATTCTAATATGCAAGACCTATCTTATGATCAAAATTTCATTTGATATCGAGATATTCAACAAAATGTTATGCAACAAATGCTGTACAACAACTCCCCTAGTCTCGGCCTTCACACCTCTACTCTATTTACTTATCTGGGCTGTCAGTCAAATTCACACGTTATAATCTCCTCAGGTATGTGATCTACTGACAAAAGATGCCGTGTTTACTTTAGGAGGAAACTTATTTAAATGCACTGTGTGTGTATGTGTATTTGTGTGTGTGTGTGTGTGTGTGTGTTTGGATTTGTGTGTGTTTGGATGTGTGTGTGTTTGGATGTGTGTGTGTTTGGATGTGTGTGTGTTTGGATGTGTGTGTGTTTGGATGTGTGTGTGTTTGGATGTGTGTGTGTTTGGATGTGTGTGTGTGTGTGTGTGTGTGTGTGTGTGTGTGTGTGTGCACGCTCATATATATATATATTCATATACACATATACACATATAATTATATATATGTATGCATATATGAACAAAAGAATGTTATTTTTTTTTTTTTTTTTTACTTGTATAGATAGATAATGTATATATGCAAAACACTAGAAGATAATTATGGTCCCATCGCATATTTAGAGTATTTTATTTTACTCTTTCATTGTTCTATCCAGAAAAAAATATCAGGAAGGTCCTTTGACAGAAGTACCAGATCAGATCATGTGACTCTATCGGATGATTGACAGGCTGAGATATGTCTGTTGGGTTGGGGATTCACACCTTGTCATTACAGTCTTCAGGCCCAAGAATATGCTTACTCGCTGCCGGCTCCCCCCTGCCTGACATACGAGTAATTCCAATATTTAGGTCCTCATAAGAACGAATAATGAAAATATCTAAAACATTTTTTATTCTAGCGTGTTCTCTAACCCTTCCTTAGTAAATCTGGCTACTCAAATTAACGTAAATTCTACATTAAAAAAATATATATATATATATCAGAAACCTGTGACAGCTAGAAAAATGTTCACCTCTGGAGACAGGGAAAGGGTTAAAAACTTTTAGTATACTCTTATGATTTTATTGTGGTGTTATTAGAAAACCACTAGAATTAAGGTGGTGTGTAAACCATAAAACAAAATAGTTTTCTGATAATTATGTGAATCGTTGAAACAAATTGGAGAAAACATTTAAACATATTAGGAAAGTTTTTTGGCACATTTTTCCCCGTGAGTGAAGGTATCTAAAGGAATGAATATGTATATTTATGCTTATATATTTATTTATGTTATATATATGCTATATGTATATATATATCTAAAAATATATATATATGCTGTAAATGTGTATATATATACATATATATATTACTATATATATACATATATATATATTACTATATATATACATATATATATATTAATATATATATATATGCTATAAATGTATATATGTATATATATATGTATATATATACTTATATATATACTTATATATATATATATACTATATATCATCATCATTATGGAGCTAACACCGGCAGGGGCGCATAGCCACATCCACCCTCCGCTTCCACCTACAAGGATCCCTCATGGCGAGCCGCCAGGCAGGAGCCCGGCCCATCTCTAGTTCCTCACGACAGGTTTGATCGATTTGCCCAAGCCACGACCTTCTCGGTCGTCCCACAGGCCTCTTCCACCCAGGGTTGTCTCGGACAGAGACAACCTGATGGGCAGGATCATCCTGTGGGAGTCGAGCCAAGTGGCCATATAGCCTGAATTGGCGATCACGGATTGTGTAAGTGACAGGTCCTGTACCGGTCTCACGGTGCAGCCGTTGGTTGAACACATGGTCCCGCCAACTGTACCCCATGATCCGGCGCAAGGATCTGTTACAAAAGGCATCAAGATAAAATTCCAGAGCACAAGATAGTGTCCAAGTTTCACTACCATAGAGTAAAACTGGC
This sequence comes from Penaeus chinensis, assembly GCF_019202785.1. Lineage (NCBI taxonomy): Eukaryota > Metazoa > Arthropoda > Malacostraca > Decapoda > Penaeidae > Penaeus > Penaeus chinensis. The sequence goes on along the minus strand of NC_061838.1, from coordinate 15,518,338 downwards.
AGTATCAGGGCCTTGAAAACATGTAACTTGGTCCTTCTGCACAGGTACCGACATCTCCAAATACTCTTGTCGAGAGATTTCCTGACCCCTGCTGCCAGGCCAATCCATCTACTGACTTCTTGGTCTGACAGCCCAGAGTCGTGAAATGCACTACCGAGGTATATAAAGCTTTTTGTGACTTCGATGTTTTCACCGCAAGCACGTATCGACTGTACAGGGTCTCCTAGCAGGCCCCCAAAATCCTGGATCTTGGTCTTGGTCCAGGAGACCTCTAGCCCCAGGGGCTTCGCTTCATTGCTAAATGCATCAAGAGCCGCCACAAGGGTTTCCAGAGATTCAGAGAGTACGGCAACATCATCGGCAAAGTCAAGGTCTGTAACCTTGATATTGCCCAGAGTTGCTCCACAGTGACTTTGGACAGTAGCTCTACCCAGTATCCAATCCATGCAAGTGTTGAAAAGTGTTGGTGCAAGAACACAGCCTTACCTCACCCCTGAACTAATAGGGAAGAAGCTCGACAGGCCCCCACCACACTTTACAGCATTTTCAGTGCCTGTATACAGGTTTGCTATTAGTCCAATAATCCTTATTGGAATTCCTCTTAGTCTCAGGATCTCCCAGAGAGATTCGCGATGCACCGTGTCAAACGCCTTCTTGAGATCGATGTAGGCTGCGAGCAGCCCACGTCCGAACTCACGACGGCACTCTAAAATGACTTGAAGCGCCAGGATGCGGTCTATTGTGGACTTACCAGGAGTGAAACCAGATTGCTTTGGTCTTTGGTGCCTCAACAGGTGGTCCCTGATACGTCTCAGTAAGATGTGCGTGAGTACCTTGCCTGGTACACTGAGTAGTGTAATGCCTCAGTGATTGCTGCAGTCCCACTGATCCTCTTTCCCCTTCCAGAGAGGGATGACCACACCCCTCAGCAGGTCAGGGGGAAAGGTACCAGTCTGCCAGATGGCAGACAGGACTGCATGCAGGCCCCTTGCCATAGGTTCTCTACCAGCCTTTAACAATTCGGCTGGGATGCCACAGAAACCTGCTGCTTTACCACTCTTCAGCTTGGAGATCGCCCCCCTGATTTCGGTCAGGGAGGGTGGATCCTCGCTGATGGGTGGATCTGGCAGAGGAGTCTCAACATTACCCGCATCCATGTTAACTGTTGGTGGATCAACCTGATACAACTGCTCAAAATACTCAGCCCAACGCACTCGCACCCCATCAGGATCTGAGATTATCTGGCCACTTGCTGAGCGGACTGCAGCCGTCTGTGAGGGGGGCTTGGAGTTCAGCTTTCTCAGAGCTTGGTAGGCAGGACGAAGGTCATTTACAAGGAAATGGCTTTTGACCTCCTCTGCAAGACTACTGATAAATTGTTCCTTATCCCTTCTCAACAGTGACCTAGTCCTGCGCACCAGAGAGCGGTGCAAAGTGCGATCCCCTGACAGTCGAGCCGCACGACAAGTTTGTGGCTTCCAGCGTCTCCTGCGAGATGGAATTCTGTCTTGTTCTTGGGCGTTCACCAATGGAATCCTGAGCTGCATCAAGCGTTTCACGCTTGAAGGTATCCCACATAAGAACAGGGTCTGTCTGGCCCTCGAGTGCTGTGAGACGACCAGAGATAGCCCCGGCAAACCTCCAGGTACACTCGTCCTCCCTCAATCTGTCCAAATTAAACACCCTAGGGTGTTCATTTGGGCGACGGGGGGTTCTAAAGTGGACCCGGAGAGTAGCCACTACTATTCTATGATCAGTTCCACAGAACTCAGCGCTTCGATATACCCTGCAGTTCTGGAGGATCCTCCATCGAGTGCTAACGAGGATGTGGTCGATCTCCTTGGCCACTCTTCCTGTATCGCTGTACCAAGTCCAGTGATGCGGGTCAGAACGCTGATACCAGGAGCCAGAAATCCTCAATTTCTGGGACCTAGCAAAGTCACTGAAAAGGAGGGTATTCTCACTGCCAGCATCAGCTCCTGAGCCATGAGGACCGACAGACATCTCGTAGCCAGCTCGATCACAGCCGGATACCGCATTGAAGTCGCCCAGCACAATACGAATATCTTCCCGAGGACATCTGTCTGCCACAGATGCAAGTTTGGCGTAAAACATCTCTTTCACCTGAAGTTTATATGCATCCGTAGGAACGTATACAGCCACAAGAGACATGAAGCCAAATGAAAGCTTCAGTCTCAATACCATGATACGCTCATCGACTGGAGTGACCTCAACTACCAAGGGTTGAAGTCTGCTGGAGATGGCTATGGCTACTCCCTGGAGATGGTGGCCATCGCTGCGGCCCGACCAGTAGTAGGTGTAGCCACCCTCACTAATCGTGCCACTGCCAGGTCTTCTCACCTCCGAGAGAGCAACCACCTCAACTCTCAGCTGTTTCAATTCCCTCGATAGTAGTGGTAACCGATCGTTCTGTCGTAGGGAACGGATGTTCCAAGCCCCCACCCTGACAGTCCGCCTGAGGTCTAACCTCGGGCAGTCACTCCGGGTGGGCGCCACCTCTGCCACCCCTACCGACGCCGCCCCATGTAGAGGAGGTTGGCTGGCTGCAGGCCCCAGAATCCACCTGCAGGGCTCCCTGGGGCTTTCACCCACAAGCATCACGCCTGGCTGGCGGCCGCTGGGACCCAGCTGGGACCCAGCTGGGACAGGGGGTAACCCCCCCTCCCCACCCGAGTCCCAGCGGTCGCCAACCCAGAGGGACCCACAGCCCGCCGTACTTGCTGGGTAGGAGGGACTTTAGCCCTCCCCCCAGCATCAACAACTATATTGCTCGTTGCCAGTGGTTATCTCGGGGGGGCCGACTGGCAAGGCCTGCCTCCCCACAGCCGCCCATTAACCCCAGGGGGCGCAGGGGACAGGAGTTAGTACGAAGCCAGGGCGTATCCACACGCCGGTGGGCCATAGCTCCGTACCTTTAGGGCCTCCTGCTGCTCCAAGAGCCTCCACAGTTCAGCCTAGGACCGCAAGGTACCTAGTTTCCATGGGTGGCCACGAGGAGGCACTGTAGAAGTCTTGATGATGGAGAGGCTATGAGCTGGCAGGGGAGTCTTATGCATAGCTGCTCCCTTTTTCGCACCAGGCTAGCCAGCGGTGGCAGCTGAAAGCGGGAAGGCATGCAAGCAGGCACTTAACGCTAACTAGGCTACCACACCATCGCTTCACATCATCCCGAGCATGAAGCACCCACCCATGATATATATGTTATATATATGATATATATGTTATATATATATATGCTATATATATGTTATATATATACATATGTTATATATATGTTATATATATATGTTATATATATATGTTATATATATATGTTATATATATATGTTATAAATACGCTATATATATATATATGTTATATATACGCTATATATATATATGTTATATATACGCTATATATATATGTTATATATACGCTATATATATATGTTATATATACGCTATATATATATATGCTATATAAATATATATGCTATATAAATATATATGCCATATATATATGCTATATATATATGCTATATATATGCTATATATATATGCTTTATATATATTTATGCTATATATATATGCTATATATATATGCTATATATATATGCTATATATATGCTATATATAAATGCTATATATATGCTATACATATATGCTATACATATATGCTATATATATATATGCTAAATATATATATGTTATATATATATGTTATATATATATACTAAATATATATATGCTAAATATATATATGCTATATATATATGTTATATATATATGCTATATATATGCTATATATATGCTATATATATGCTATATATATATATGCTATATATATATGCTATATATATATGCTATATATATGTACTATATATATATATATATATGCTATATATATATGCTATATATATATGCTATATATATGATATATATATGCTATATATATTCTATATATATGCTATATATATGCTATATATATGCTATATATATGCTATATATATGCTATATATATATGCTATATATATGCTATATATATATATGCTATATATATATGCTATATATATATATGCTATATATATATATGCTATATATATATATGCTATATATATATATGCTATATATATATGCTCTATATATATGCTATATATATATGCTATATATATATGCTATATATATATTCTATATATATATGCTATATATATATGCTATATATATATGCTATATATATATATGCTATATATATATGCTATATATATATGCTATATATATATGCTATATATATATGCTATATATATATATGCTATATATATATATGCTATATATATACGCTATATATATATGCTATATATATGCTATATATACTCTCTATATATGCTATATATATGCTATATATATTCTATATATATATATATGCTATATATATGTTATATATATAGCATATATATATATAACATATATATATAGCATATATATATAGCATATATATATATAAGATATATATATAGCATATATATATATAAAATATATATAGCATATATATATAGCATATATATATAGCATATATATAGAGTATATATAACATATATATATAGCATATATATATATATAGCATATATATATAGCATATATATATAGCATATATATATAGCATATATACATATATATAGCATATATATATATAGCATATATATATAGCATATATATATAGCATATATATATAGCATATATATATAGAATATATATAGAATATATATAGCATATATATATATATATAGCATTTATATTTATATAGCATATATATTTATATAGCATATATATTTATATAGCATATATATATATATATATAGCGTATATATAACATATATATATATAGCGTATATATAACATATATATATATAGCGTATATATAACATATATATATAGCTTATACATAACATATATATATATAGCATATATATATATATGTTATATATACGCTATATAAATATGTTATATATACGCTATATATATATATATGTTATATATACGCTATATATATTTATATATTCTATATAAATATATATGCTATATATATAAATGCTATATATATATATGCTATATATATATGCTATATATATATGCTATATATATATGCTATATATATATGCTTTATATATATATATGCTATATATATATGCTATATATATGCTATATATATGCTATATATATATGCTATATATATGCTATATATAAATGCTAAATATATATATGCTATATATATGCTATATATATATATGCTATATATATGCTATATATATATATGCTTTATATATGCTATATATATATGCTATATATATGCTATATATATTTGCTATATATATTTGCTATATATATATGCTATATATATATGCTATATATATGCTATATATATGCTATATATATATGCTATATATATGCTCTATATATATATATGCTATATATATGCTCTATATATATATGCTATATATATGCTTATATATATATATGCTATATATATGCTATATATAATGCTATATATATTTGCTATATATATTTGCTATATATATATGCTATATATATATGCTATATATATGCTATATATATGCTATATATATATGCTATATATATGCTCTATATATATATATGCTATATATATGCTCTATATATATATGCTATATATATATATGATATATATATATGCTATATATATGCTCTATATATATGATATATATATATGCTCTATATATATGCTATATATATGCTATATATATGCTATATATATGCTATATATGCTATATATATGCTATATATATGCTATATATATGCTATATATATGCTATATTTATATATATATGCTATATATATGCTATATATATATATGTGATATATATATGCTATATTTATATATATATATGTATATATATTATATATATTATATTATATATGATATATATGATTATATATGCTATATATATATGTATATTATATATGCTATATATATATGCTATATATATAATGCTATATATAATGCTATATATATGCTATATATATAGCTATATATATGCTTATATCATATATATGCTATATATATATTATAGCTATATATGCTATATATATGCTATATATATATGCTATATATATGCTATATATATGCTATATATATGCTATATATATATGCTATATATATGCTATATATATGCTATATATATGCATAGTATATATGCATATATATATGCTATATATAATGCTATATATATAATGCATATATATAATGCTATATATATATGCTATATATAATGCTATATATATGATATATATATATGACTATATATATGCTATAGATATAAGGATATATATATGCTATATATATATGCTATATATATGCTATTTATATGCTATATATATATATGCTATATATACTCTATATATATGCTATATATATATATGCTATATATATATGCTATATATATATATGCTATATATCTTATATATATATATATGCTATATATATATATGCTATATATATATGCCATATATATATATATGCTATATATATATGTTATATATATATATGCTATATATATTGTTATATATACGCCTCATATTATATGTTATATATACGCTATATATATATATATGTTATATATACGCTATATATATATATATATGGTATATATACGCAATATATATATGCTATATATATATGCTATATATTGCTATATATATGCTATATATATGCTATATATATATGCTTTATATATATGCTTTATATATATTTATGCTATATATATGCTATATATATATGCTATATATATGCTATATATATATGCTATATATATATGCTATATATATATGCTATATATATATGCTATAT
>NC_061838.1:15506895-15511358 GCF_019202785.1 Penaeus chinensis | reverse complement strand
TTCCTGTAATCCGGGACCCAGACACAGTCAGGAAGACGTTGGCACGGTTTTGTCACAGCTCAGAGATTAAGTGGTAGCCTTCTACAGCTCCCAAGGTTTCCAAGCCTGAGAAAAATTACTGCATCACTTCCAAGAAACTGGCAGCCGTGATGAAAGGACTCACCCACTGCCACCACAACCTGTATGGGGTGCAGTTTACAATCCACACAAACCACGTTGCCCTGAGATGGTTAAAGACCTTGAAAGAATCAGAAGGCCAGTTGGCAAGATGGCTTGGAAAGTTGGAGCAATACAACTACCAGGACATGCATCGGACTGATAGCCTCAGCTGCTGTCCTTGTGGACCTTGACTGTGTTCACTGCTCTCATGATCCTGAGATTACCTGTCAGAGGTTGGTGGTTAGTGAGAATGAAACCGATGCTGACAAGAGGTGTTGGGAAGACCAGTGGAAGGACCAGGATCTGGCACCAGTTATTCAGTGGCTAGAAGCAGGTAAGGAACAGCCACAGTGGGAGGCTGTACCCCCAGATAGCCCAGTCACGAAGTGCCTTGTGGATCAGTTAGAGAGTTGCACAAAGGGAAAACCAGAGGCCACCTAGGGATCTAGAGGACAATGGAGAAGCTGCGGTGGAGCGTTTAATGGGTTGTCCTGCAACATGATGTCCAAGAGTAGTGCGGGACCTGTTGGGTATGTGCAAACTCCCACAGGAGTTACATTCCGACCCGGCCGAGAGTTCGAGTCTTGGGTCTTTGGGGAATGTTGTCGACTTCTTGCGCCCACTCCCCTGAGACCCCAAAGTAACGGTATGGTAGAGAAATTCAATGCCACTCTTGTCACCCAACTAGCCAAGTATTGCGAGGAGGACCAGCACAACTGGGATAAATGGGTCCCATACTTGCTGATGGTGTACTGGGCTTCACACCAACTTGTCTGAGATTCGCTTCCCGGTCGACCTTGCAGCAGGAAAGCTGCAGGATGAAGGACTGCCAAAACCACACCCTAAGTACGTGTGGACCCTGCAGTGTTGCATGCAGGAGACCAGGCACCAAGGAAGTCAGCACCTCAAGATGGAAGGGCAGGCGATGTGGCAGTGGCATAACAAATGGGCTAGGGACGCCACACCTGGCCCCGGGGACCAGGTGTGGCTTCACAACCCGTTCCAGAGGCCTAGGTAGTCACCCAAGCTCCAGAGTCCTTGGGAGGGCCTGTACACTGTGATAGAGATATCATCTGCTGTCACCTACAGCATTGCACTTGTGGGATCCAGCTGGACAACCAAGGTGGTCCACGTGGACAGACTACGGAAGCATTCTGGGGAGGGTATGTTTACATGGGGTGGGCCCTCGGGTTGGCGACCATGACAGTAAGTGACATCGGGTGTATGAGTGACGTGATGGTTTGTGACTGTGACATTAGTGTAGGAGGTGATGGTGTGGTGAATGGTGATACTGACCCTGAGAATGCAGATGATTGTGGTAGTGACATTGGAGTTGATGAAGCCATAGGAGGTTTTGTGGTGGCTGACACTTGCATGGCAGTCAGGCCATGGCGTCAGAAGTGGCTTCCTGTGTAGCTGGCCGTTAATGCGATATTACCCATTGCACTAAATTAGATGTTGATGCGTTTCTTCAAGTTTGCAAGTGTTTAAGATTGCTTAAGGAAGTCACCTCTGCTCAGTTTATTGACAACCTTTTAGCCATTGCAGTGCGTAGATCTTCCTTTGAAAGCGAACGTCATCAAAGATCCCTCTGCAATACACTTAATAATATTTGTTCATGTAGCACATGGTGTAAATCTCTGCTTACTGATTTGGTCGTAAATCTATCATCTTATTCCGAATTACGTTATGAAACTGAACTTTTAGGCTTTGGATTATTGTTTGTTACCAAACCCAGCTCTAAACATATTGAAGGTTTTGATAGTTTCATTGCGAACCAAAAAAAATGCGTTGAAAGATCTCGGCTACCTTAAAGATGTTATGTTAAATCCAATTCTTGATGTATTTGATGATTTCTAAGGCTTACCCTGACATTATTTTGGGCAACCAAAGCACTTAAACGCAATTTGGACATTTTAATTACTAAAGCCGATAAAGGTAATAACGTAGTTAACTTTTACAGCTCATTCCCTCCAGAACGACAACTTAACGTTTCAAAAACTGCACTCTAACAGTTACCTAAAATAAAACTCAAGTGTATTGGTGCTAAATGTCCTTACCCCAAATATTTTGATCACTTTAGAAAGGTAAATCCCTCTATTCCGTATTTTTTTAGCCTTCCTAAAACTCACAAACAGGGCATCCCTCTTAGGCCTATTATTTTGTTTTGCAACTCAGTTACCTGTCCTTTAGACTCTTGGTTAGCAAATGTTTTATCTCCCTTTTTGGGATAATTTTCTGATAGCCATATCAAACATTCGATGGATTTCATGGATTAGGTTAGAAACTTGCCGATGCATGGTAAGGAATTTGTGAGTTTTGATGTAGATTCCTTGTTCACTAATGTCCCTTGAATGAAAGATCCCTACTTCGGTCAATGGCTTTATCAAGCTCATTTGTGTGTGTGTCATGAATAATGTCTTTATTTTTGACAATGAATTTTATAAACAAATCAACAGTATCATGATGGGAAGTAGCTTAAGCCCGGTCCTTGCGAATTTATACATGGAGATGTTTGAATTTGAACTCCTTCCATCTCTTCTCCCTCCTGGCTTGATTTGGTTTCATTATGTTGATGATACTTTTTCTTTGTGGCAATTGAACCATTCACTCTTCGATGATTTTTTCAGAAAACTCAACATCTGAACTATCAATTTTTAAGTATAATGGGAAGATTCAGGTAAATTACTTTTTCTCGACGTCTTTTTGTTCAATGTAAATGGCTCGCTTAAATTTTTGGTTTACCGTAAACCTACACACGCCACTAATTATCTGTTGTTTGTCAAGAAGGCAGTAGTCTCGTCCATGTTTTTCAGGGCATATAGGTTTTGAATTTGGTGATCAAGAACTCAACATCACATTTGAAATGTTTTCGAAATTAGGATATCCTCAATTTTTCTTAACCCAATGCTGCCGGGGAAAATGAATAGAAAATGCGGAAATGCTGTGCTCATTTTCTATATTTTTTGTGAAATGTCTCTGCACATAGATGGCTCTGCTATTGCTTAGCCACTAAGGAGTCAATAAGTAGACCTTGTGACCTTACATGATTTGAATTGGGGTGAAAATTGTATTTTTTACTAGTGCTATGAATATTGCTGGTGTTCTTTTTATTATAAACATTATAATTACTATAATGTTTTAAACATTAGTAACAGCAAAATAAGATAATGTAAAATGTTTTTGTAAATCAAAGAAAAAGGTAAACAGGCGAGACAGGCAGTACTCATAACTGGCTCATCGGTGACTTAGTTCAAGTGTAGCCATCTGACTTAGTAAAAATGTAGCCATCTGACTTAGTACAAATGTAGCCATCTATATGTAAATATAATCAAACGAGTAACTCACACAGGGAGTAGCACGTACGTAATATCATGCCCGTCGGCATTGGGTTAAATCAGGCACATTCATCTGTGAGATGGAAATTTTATACTCATTCCCATAGTACTCAACAGGATAGTGACAGTAATCTGTTAATTATTCAGTATACCCTGGCCCTCGAAAAACGACACATGGTTAAAGACATTGGAATTGACATTGTTTTTACATATCTGAACATGTTGCATAGTACTTAGGTTAAACACAATGCAGCTACCGTTGCTCTTGAGACTTCTCCCAATATTTACACTGTACCCTGTAAGGATTGTCCCAAGTTTTACATAGGCGAGACCGGTAGAGCTTTTGAGAAAAGAATTAATGAATATAAACATGATGTTAAATATGTCAGAGAATCAAATGCGTGTTTCGTTCATTTGTGTGATGAAGGTCACCAGCTTAACTAGAGAACCGCTAAATTGATTCATAAATCAGCAAATTCATATGAAAGAAAAACGTTAGAATCTCTATTAATTAGAAAAATGCCTAACTTTAACTTGAGTGCTGGTCAGTGGGACTTGGATGACCTTCCCTTCTCGTTAGTTAGCAAAGCCCTCCCCAGACTCTTCGACCTTAACCCTCCCCCTGAGACCTGATTCAGTTCTTGTTCTTTTATGTCTCTCAACCTCTATATATTCTTCTCAAAATTCTCTCATTGTATCTATTTCGGTTTATTCGTCTGAAGAGGAACTTGTGAAGAGTTTGAAGCGTTATGATTTTGATTCATTTCTTAATGTGGCTGTTTTCCTTTTCATCTTTGTGTACACGTCACTGTGTTTGTGTTTGTCACATACACTTATGTATGTATGTAAAATATATGTGTACATATATAATATATTTGTTATGTATATATTTTTAAATAAAATATGTGTATATATATTTGTATATGTATATATATATACCTGTATGTATGTATGTATGTATGTATG
>NC_061838.1:15499395-15501895 GCF_019202785.1 Penaeus chinensis | reverse complement strand
TGCTGCTTGCAGGCCATGCTTATGTAAATGTGTGTACATGGTGACAAGACTGTATGCCTCCTATTTGCAAAGTTGTGTACTCTTTTTATGTATAAGTTTTTTTTAGACTTTAGGCCATTTTGCAATGTCTATATTAGCCCTTTGAGTTGCATTATACAGATGATTTTCTTTCTTTTTTTTACATAGACTCCATCTCTCAAAGTAGTCTACAACTTTTTTTCCCCCTTTTATGTAATGTTCAATTTTCTGTAAAATTGGGGAGCTAACGCCAGTGGGGGTGCATAGCTGCATCCACCTTTTGCTTCCACCTACGAGGGTCCCTCATAGTGAGCCCCTAGATGGGCCTGGCTCATCTCTAGCTCTTTACTACAGGTTTGATTGATTTGCCCAAGTAAGCAACTGTTATACCCCATGATCAAGTGCAAGGATCTGTTACTAAAGGCATCAAGACGAGATTCTAAAGCACTAGCTAGTGGCCAGGTTTCACTACCATATATTAAAATCAGGGCCTTGAAGATATGTAGCTTGGTCCTTCTATGAGGCTATTCTTGCTGCCAGCATCAGCTCCTGAGTCATGAGGACCGACAGACATCTCATAGCTAGCTCGGTCGCAGCCAGATACTGCATTGAAGTCACCCAGAACAATAGAAATATCTCTTTCACATCAAGTTTATATACATCTGTAGGAGTGTACACAGCATTAAGAAACGTGAAGCCAAATGTAAGCTTCAGTCTCAATACCATCATACACTCATCGACTGGAGTGACCTCTACCACTGAGGGTTGAAGTGTGCTGGAGATGGCTATGGCTAATCCCTGGAGATGGTGGCCATCACAGAGATCCGACCAGTAATAAGTGTAGCCACCCCCACTAATTGTGCCGCTGCCAGGTCTTCTTACCTTTGAGAGAGCAGCCACCTCAACTCTCAGCAGCTTCAGCTCTCTTGACAGTAGTGGTTGGCGTCTGACAAAACGCAGATGGGACAATGGTTAACCCCCACTCCCTGACTGGGACCCACAGTCGGCCTTGCTGGGTAGGAGGGACATTAGCCCTCCCCCCAACACCAACATCTATACGATTGGGTCCCAGTTAGGTTTTCTTGGGGAGGCAGGAGTTAGTACAAAGCCAGGGTGTGTCCACATGCTGGTGGGCCATGACTCCCTGCCTTTAGGGCTTCCTGCTGCTCCAAGAGCCTCCAATGTTCAGCCTAGGACTGCAAGGTACCTAGTTTCCATGGATGGTCACAAGGAGGCACTGCAGAAGTCTTGATGATGGAGAGGCTATGAGCTGGCAAGGGAGTCTTATGAATAGCTGCTCCCTTTTCGCACCAGGGTAGCCAGCAGTGGCAGCTGTAAGCGAGAAAGCATGCAAAGCACTTAACACTAACTGGGCTACCACACCCCTGGTACACATCGCGCTGATCATGAAGCACCAACCCACTTTTCCCTGTCCTTTGTTCCTTTGTGTCATAATTAGTGTACCATTACTTTTTTAACCCCTTGGTGATAGGTGAAAAAAAAAAAAAATTATATGCTCTGGAGATCAATGGCAATGCGCTGACTTTGAGCGCGGGATTTCGGCACATCAAGCCGAATCACCAGCTCGTAACGCTTTGGCGCGCCGCCATGGCATACAGCCGCATGCCACAGATCAAGCGGTTTGTTTTGATGCCTCACGGCATGACCCGTCGGAAGGGGTTAAAGTCTGTGCTCGCATAACCTTCAGTCCCTTCATAGAGTTGCCTAGAAAATTTAAACATAATTTAATCACTGGTTTTGATCCTAAATTACTATGGGGCACAACCTTGGTAGAGTTATCAAATGTGTATGTATACCATACATCCAAAAGTTTTCTTTCATTGTATCTTATGTTATTTGAATTTATCTATTTATTTTTATTTATTTATTAATTTACATTATCTTGTCCACTTTGGATGTAAAAGCTCCATTAAAATTTGACAACACATTCCAAGTTGGCAGGTTGTATCCTGAAAAAAGTCCAATCTTGGATTAGCATGCAGGTCACATGTGACACAAGCAACATGTAATGCCACTTAAGTGTGAAAAATTTAATATATTTCTGGATATCCGTTTTGAAATGTGATGCCACATGGCATACCATTTGCAATGTGCCACTTTTGTGCGATACTGTATTTAGCTTGTTGATTAATCAGGTATTTTAAACATATATATTAAGAAGCTTAATGTAATCACTAGCATTTTTTATTTTTTATTATTTTGCATGTGAACATGATTGAAATTCCTTGTGCAGGCATGGATTAAGAGGAGATAGTGCTCAAGAGTATGTAGGTGCTCTCAACAATTGTGCAGGAAAACAGATGGTTTTGTTGATATTACCGAATAATAGGGCAGACCGCTATAGTGCCATCAAACGTCATGCAAGTGTTAAGATGGGCCTTCCAAGCCAGGTAATTATGTCATCCCAATTATGAGATTCATATTAACATAGAATAGTCCTAGAAAATGTTATTGAATAAAA
>NC_061838.1:15494395-15496895 GCF_019202785.1 Penaeus chinensis | reverse complement strand
CTTCCCTCTCTTCCCCTCTCCCCTCTTCTCTCTCTTTCTTCCTCTCCTCTCTCCCTCCTCTCTCTCTCTTTCTTTCCCTCTCTCTCTCCCTCCTCCTCTCCCCTCCTTCCTCCTCCTCTCTCTCCTCTCCCCTCCCCTCTCTCCCTCTCTCTCTCTCTTCTCCCCTCTCTCTCTTCCCCTTCCTCTCTCCCTCTCTCTCCTCTTCTCCTCTCTCTCCTCTTTCTCCCTCCCTCCTCCTCTCTCTCTCTCCTCTCTCTCTCCTCCTCTTCTCTCTCCTCCCCTCCCCCTCTCTCTCCTCCTCTTCTCTTCTCCCCTCCTCTCTCTCTTCTCTCTTTCCTCTCTCTTTCCTCTCCTTCTCTCTCCTCTCTCTCTCCTCTCTCTTCCTCTCCTCCCTCTCCTCTCTCTCTCTCTCTCTCCTCCCTCCTCTCTTTCTCCTCTCCCTCTCTCTCTCTTCTCTCCTCTCTCTCTCCCCTCCTCTCTCTCCCTCCCTCCTCTCTCCTCTCTCTCTCCCCTCCTCTCTCCCCCTTCTCCTCTCTCTCTCTCTCTCTCTCTCTCTCTCCTCTCTTCTCTCTCTCTCCTCTCTCTCCTCTCTCCTCTCTCCTCTCTCTCCTCTCTCTCCTCTCTCTCCTCTTCTCTCTCTCTCTCCTCTCTCCTCTCCCCCTCCCTCTCTCTCTCTCTCTCTCTCTCTCTCTCTCTCTCACTCTCCTCTCCTCTCTCTCTCTCCCTCTCCCTCCTCTCCTCTCTCCTCCTCTCTCCCTCTCTCTCTCTTCCCCTCTCTTCCTCCTCTCACTCTCTCTCTCCCCTCTCTCTCCCTCTCTCTCTCCTCTCTCTTCTCTCTCTTCTCTCCCTCTTCTCCCCTCTCTCCTCTCCTCTCTCTCTCTCCCTCTCCTCTCCTCTCTCTCTCCTCTCTCTCTCCTCCTCTCTCCTCCTCTCTCTCTCTCTCCCTCTCCTCTCTCTCCTCCTCTCTCCTCTCTCTTCCTCTCTCTCCTCTCTCTCTTCTCTCTCCTCTCTCCCTCTCTCTCCTCTCTCCCTCTCTCCTCTCTCTCCTCCTCTCTTTTTTTTTTTTTTTTTTTTTTTTTTTTTTTTTTTTTTTTTTTTTTTTTTTTTTTTTTTTTTTTTTTTTTTTTTTTTTTTTTTTTTTTTTTTTTTTTTTTTTTTTTTTTTTTTTTTTTTTTTTTTTTTTTTTTTTCTCCTCTCTCCCTCTCTCTCCTCCTCCTCCTCTCTCTCCTCCTCTCTCCTCCC
The DNA here is from genome assembly GCF_019202785.1 of Penaeus chinensis. Classification (NCBI taxonomy): domain Eukaryota; kingdom Metazoa; phylum Arthropoda; class Malacostraca; order Decapoda; family Penaeidae; genus Penaeus; species Penaeus chinensis. The sequence goes on along the minus strand of NC_061838.1, from coordinate 15,495,653 downwards.
TCTCATCCCTCTCCCTCTCCTCCTCTCTCCCTCTCTCTCTCTCCCTCCATCCTCTCCTCTCCTCTCTCTCCTCCCCTTCCCTCTCCTCTCTCTCTCCCCTCCCTTCCTCTCTCCTCCTCCTCTCTCCCTCTCCTCTCTCCTCCTCCCCTCTCCTCTCTACCCTCCTCTCCTCCTCTCCTCTCTCCTCTCCCTTCTCCTCCCTCCTCCTCCTCCCTCCCTCCCTCTCTCTCTCCTCCCTCCTCTCCCTCCTTCTCTCTCTCCTCCTCCCTCTCTCCTCCCTCCTTCTCTCCTCTCCCTCCTTCCTCATCCCTCATCTCTCCTCCCTCCCTCTCCTCCTCTCTCCTCCTCTTCTCTCTCCTCTCCCTCTCTCCTCCTCCTCCTCCTCCTCTCCCTCTCTCCCTCCCTCTCTCCTCTCTCCCTCCGTCCCCTCTCTCCCTCTCCACTCTCCCCCCTCCCCTCCTCCTCCTCTCTCTCTCACCCTCCTCCCTCCTCTCTCTCCTCTCCCCTCTCTCCTCTCTCTCCTCTCGTCCTCTCTCTCTCTTCTCTACCCCTCTCTCCTCCCTCCCCTCTTCCTCTCTTCCCCCTCCTCTCCCTCTCCTCTCTCTCTCCTTCCTCCTCCCTCTCTCACCTCTCTCCTCTCTCCTCTCCCCCTCTCTCTCTCTCTCTCTCCCTCCATCCTCTCCCCATCTCTCTTCCCCCCTCTCTCTCCCTCCTCCCTTCTCTCCTCTCCCCCCTCCCTCTTCTCTTCCTCCTCCTCCTCTCACCTCTCCTCATCTCTCCCCCTTCTCTCTTCTCTCTCCTCTCTCTCCTCTCCTTCTCCTCCCTCATCTCTCTCCATCTCTCTCCCTCCCTCCCCCCTCCTCCTCCTCCTCTACTCTCCTCTCCTTCTCCTCTCCTCCCACTCCCCCTCCCTCCTCCTCTCTCCTCCTTCTCTCTCTCTCTCCCTCTCCCCTCTCCCCCCTCCTCCTTCCCCTCCCCCCTCTCTCCCCCTCTCTCCTCTCTCTCCTCTCTCTCTCCCCTCTCTCTCTCCTCCCTCCTCTCTCTCTCTCCTCTCTCTCTCTCCTCCCTCTCTCCTCTCTCTCTCTCTCCTCCCCTCCTCTCTCCCCTTTTCCTCCTCTCCTCTCCTCTCTCTCTCCTCTCCCTCCTCTCCTCTCTCTCTTCTCCTCTCTCCCCTCATCTCCCTCCTCCCTCCCTCTCTCCTCTCTCTCCTCTCCTCTCCTCCTCTCCCTCTCTCTCTCTCCTCTCTCTCTCCCTCTCT
>NC_061838.1:15471895-15491895 GCF_019202785.1 Penaeus chinensis | reverse complement strand
CCCCTCTCTCTCTCCTCCTCTCTCTCTCCTCCTCTCCTCCACCTCTCCCATCTCTCCTCTCCCTCTCTCGTCTCTCCTCCTCTCCCTCTCTCTCTCTCTCCTCCCTCTCCTTCCTCCTCTCCTCGCTCTCCTCTCTCCATCTCTCCTCCTCTCCTCTCCTCTCTCTCTCTCTCTCTCTCTCCTCCCCCTCTCTCCCTCTCCTCCCTCTCTCTCTCCTCCCCTCCCTCCTCTCCCCCTCTCCCCCTCTCCCCCTCCCCCCCCCTCCCTTCTCCTCTCCCTCCTCCCTCCTCTTCTCCCTCTCCTCTCCTTTCCCCCTCTCTCTCCTCCTCTCCCCCCCCTCTTCTCCTCTCTCTCCCGCTCTCTCCTTCCTCTCTCCCTCTCTCTCCTTCTCTCCTCCCTCCCCCCTCTCTCCTCCTCTCCTCTCCTCTCCCTCCCTCTCCTCCTCTCCCCCCTCCTCTCCTCTCTCCCCTCTCTCCTCCCTCCTCCCCTCTCCCCTCCTCTTCCTCCTCTCCCTCCCTCTCCCTCCCCTCCTCCTCCCCTCTCTTCCCTCCTCTCCTCTCTCCTCCCCCCTCCTCTCCCTCTTCCTCCTCTCCTTCCCCCCTCTCCCCCCTCCCCCCCCTCCTCCCCCTCATCCTTCTTCCCTCCTCCCCTCCCTTTCCCTCCTCCCTCTCTCCTCCCCTCCCCCTTCCCCCTCTCTTCTCTCCCTCTTTTCTCTCCCCCTCTCCTCCCTCTCCTCTCCTCTTCTCTCTCCTCCTCCCTCTCTCTCTATGTATGTATATGTATATATTATCATATATATATATTATATAATATATTATATTTGGGGTTATAATGGTTTTTTTTTTTTTATATTAGTAACATATATATAATGTATATAATTTCATGTATATTGTATGTAATGTATAGGTGTGAATATATAAGATATGTATATAATATGTATATTTAGTATATTTATGTATATGTCTAATAGGTTGGAACTGTAGATATAAGTTATATATGTATGTATATGGAGAAAATAAACCCACAATCTAAAACTAGATTTTTGAAAGTAAGACAAACAGTTTCCAGATCCACCGATTCAATCCTCAGACCCTGAGGGTGGAACCCAGGTGGATTCAGAGAGTCTCATTTTCAATAAATCTAGTTTTTTACATTGTGGGGTTTTTCGACCAAGTATCAAACACAGTAGAGTATTTTTCACCATTCATGGATGTAGTATATGTATATATGTATGTATATATATGTTTATGTGTATGTATATATATATATGTTTGTGTATGTATTTATGTGTATGTATATATGTATATGTATATATGTGTATGTATATATGTATGTACACATGTATGTATATGTGTATGTGTATATATGTATGTATATATATGTATATGTGTATGTATATATATGTATATGTGAATGTATATATATGTATGTGTATGTATATATATGTATATGTGTATGTATATATATGTATATGTGCATGTATGTATATATATGTATATGTGCATGTATGTATATATATGTATATGTGCATGTATGGATATATAGGTATATGTGCATGTATTAGATAAATGTATATGGTATGTATATATGTATCTGTATAAATGTGTATGTATACTAAGTATATGTTATATATTTTATGTAAATGTGTATGTATATAGGGATATGTTTATGTGTATGTAATATATGTACATGTAGATGTGTATTTATATGTATATGTATATGTGATGTAATATGTATAGTATCTGTGTATGTCTCTAATGTATATGTAAATGTGTAGATATATATGTATATGTGTATGTATATATGTGTATTAAACATATGTATATGATATACTGTATATATTATATGTGTCTGTCATAAAATATCATGTCTACTGAGTCTGTCTATATCGGTATATGTGTCTGTAAAACATGTATAAGTGTATTATAATATGTATCTGTGTATGTAAATCTAATGTCATCAGTGTAAGTATATATGACCGTGTAGTAAAAATAAATCTATGTGTAATTCTCTATAAGTATCTAAATTGTCCTGCTCTCTTCGTCTCAAACCTGTGTAGTCTCTCTCTGTGTAAGATCTCTCTGTCTCAATATGTGACAGTCTCACCAGTCACCTCTCAGTGACTGACGACTATGACTCTCTCAGTGCAGAGATCACAAAATCCAGTCACACTCTGAGACATTCTCTCTCCGACTAACACAGTGACCAGGTGACACTCTCGTATCTCTCTAGTGTCTGACAAACTCTAGTATCTCATACACTCAGGTGTCTTGTACTCTCAGCTCACACACTATCACTGACACTCTTCTGAACTGACACTCACTGACTCTCTACAGACAGACTACTCACAGAATCTCACAGAGAATGAATCACTCAGACATCTCACACAGACATCTCTCACTGTCACTCTCACAAAGCCAGTCTCTCAGACACACACTGTCTAGTGCCAGACACTCTACTCCTCTGAGACAGTCACTCAGCAGTCTCACGAGGACAGTCTAAACAAAACATCCACTTCTCACAGAGGTGTGACACTTTGTCTGTGAAAGGCTCAGTTATCATCTCAGTCTGTGTCATGTCACTTTCACACAGAGAGTAGACCACTCTCTCTCACACATGCCAATGCCCTCTCCAGAATCCTTATCAGTTCCCTGGCCAAAGTCCGTGTACTGCACTGCGGCATCTCCCCTTGTGGGCTGCTCATAGTGCCGCCTACATATGCACCCAACCCTTACCCGCTGGTGTTACCACCCCTTCCTGCAATTCCTTCCTTCCTGCGTCTCCTATCACTACCTGCTTTCGCCTCACATGCCACAGGCCCGCTTTCCGGTCTTCTCTTAGAGTGACCATACTTTTGGACCTTGCGCCTTTTAACTGTTTTGAGCATGCCTTCTGATTCCGGTACACCAACTTTTCTCACCCACTCGTTCGTCTTCCGATCACACCATATGACTCGTAGGACTCGATTCCAGAGCCACATCTCAAACACTTCAATGTGCTTTTCTTCCTTCTACCGCAGAGTCCAGCTTTCACAACTGTAGAGAAACACACTCCACACCAAGGCTTTCGCCAACTTCACTTTCAGGTTCAAACTCAGCTCAGTCGATTTCCACATTCTTATCAGATTAGAGGTCTCCTTTGCATTCCTTACCTTGGCTTTGATTTCATTTTCACTGTCTCTACGTGGAGTTACAATGGAGCTTAGAAGTTTGAACTTGTCCACATTGTTGACTGCTTTGCCTTGGATTGTAAGACATCCATCACCATGCAGTTGGTATTTGAACTATTGATCTTCGGTCCATGCTCTTCCCTAGCTACTTTAACCCCTTCCTGACAGGTCACGTCTCTGGACGTCAAAACTAACCGCTCGAAATGTGGCATGAGGCTGTATGCCGCGGCAGTGCGCCAAAGTGTTCCTAGGTGGTGATTCGGCTTGATGTACCGAACTCCCGCGGTCAAAGTCGGCGCGATGCCATTGATCGCCAGAATGTAGATTTTTTTTTTTTTTTAGTTTTCTACACCCGTCACCAAGGGGTTAAGTAATTCGGCTATGTTATCCATATATGCTTTTGATCTAGCAAGCAGCGTGGTGTCTTCTGCGTACCGTATATTCCAGATGGATCTCCCTCCTATAGTGACTCCTGGCTTCTCTGGCAGCTGTTCCTCCACAGCTTTTATTATGGCTTTACTAGTGTGATTGTAGACCAAGGGAGAGATGAGGCACCCTGTTCATTAACTCTACCTGAACACTGAACAATTCAGAGCAGTACTCATGCCATCTCTTGCAGATCTCATCTGTTCTATACAGGGTTTGACCATCACTATCTTTAGCCCAATGGCGACGGGTCACGGCTATCGCCGTCATAACAATACGCACGATGTGAGGCGTGCGGCTGTCCGCAGCGGCGCCGTGCCAAAACGCCCCTAGGCAATGATTCGGCTTGATGTACCGATATCACGCGCTCAGAGTCGGCGCGCTGCCGCCGTTCGCCAGAGCGTAGAGTTTTTTTTAATTTTCTATACCCGGCGCCATTGGGTTAATACCAAGGCTTGGTTTTGTGAGCTGCTTTCTGCTCAATTTTCTGATTGTTTTGTAGATGGTCTTTGAATTGCCATAGTTCTGTGCATCTTCTGCCTCTGCCAATCTTTCTTTGTACCAACATACCTTTGCTTTCTTCAGCTCCTACTTCACCCTTTTACTCAGCTCCTTGTATTCAAGACCTCCCGGTTGTTGTTACTTTGCTGCTCTTCGTGCTTTGATCAGGTCCCAGCATTTGTCATCTATCCACAGCTTTTTTCTAGACTCTATCCTTGGACAGAACTTCTCCACAGTCTCATTAGTTACTAGCTGCAGTTTTTTCCATGTTCCCTCTTGGCAAACCTCATTCATTCTTCTGCTCAATGCCTCCTCAAATGCAACTCGAGTCGCCTCCTCCTTCAATACACTGTAGTCCCGTTTCCCCCTTCGCAAGCTCTTTGTAGACCGATTGTAACATGTTCTTCCTTCCAATTTTGCCCAAACCAACTGGTGATCAGAATCGCAATTGGCACTTCTTAGTGTTCTTGAGTTCTTGCACTCAGTCCGGTCTCGTCGTCTAATCATGATGTAATCATTCATGTTTCTGTATTGTCCATCTGGTGAGATCCATGTGTACCTCTGATTCTTGCAATGTTGGAAACAAGTGTTCACTGCTATCAGCTTGTTATCTTCCAGCCAATCAAGGAGCATATCACCTCTCTCATTTTTCACACTTAGTCCAAATATCCCCCACGAGTCATGTACTGTCCCCTCACCAACTTTTGCATTGAAATCTCCCATGACCACAAATCTTTCCTTTTTAGGAACCTTTTCAATCTAAGCATACACATTTATCACATCATCATCTTCACTGGCCATGGTTGGCATGTACACGTAAATGTTTATTGCTTTTGGCTTGGCCTCCATTTACATCATAATCCTTTCACTGATTGGTCTCACTTCAGTGACTTCTTTGTTGGTCTTTGGTGACACCATGAAGCCCACCTCCACCAGCACACTATCTCCACCGGAATGGTAAATGTACCAGTTTTTCCGTTTCCTCTCCACTGAGTCTCTGCTAAACCCACAACATCCAGTTCTAGACGAACACTTTCTCTCCTGATTTTTTCAGCTTTTCCACTCTGCAACATTGTTTGCATATTCCATGTCCCAATGTTTATCCTCTGTGGGGGGGTGGAAGGCTAGTGATATGACCTGAGCCTGGCGGGTGCTGTCATGAACTAAGGGGTCAGACGAGGTCAGATATATTCATCATTTAAGTCCTCGCTGAGGTACTGGTTCTTTACTGGACTTCAAGCCACGTGGCAAACATCCATGTGGTCTATGTTTAATGGCTTACACAAATCATGCCTATGTACACGGTATATTGCTCGGCCTCGACGCACCTCAGATTTGCCTCAAAGGTGACCCAACTTTGCGTACTTTCCCAACACACATCCCCGCAGCTGGGTGCTAGTCCAGACATCCTCATAATCTTTATCTGGATCTACGGGTGTCTAGGCAGGAGGCGTCCTCTTTGGCATCTCAGGGTGGCTGATACCTGCACTGAAGAGCTCCTGGAGTTTGACTGGATCTGCAGGCGTCCAGACAGGCGGTGCCCATCCACAGCATCATGGGATGACTGGTACTTGCGCTGGTGAGTTCCTGGTCCTTTGCTGGATCTATAGGCATTCCGGCAGGTGGCGCCCTTCTACATCCTGAAGTGGCTTAATACCTGCTCCGACAAACATCCTGGTCCGCAGGCATCTGGCGATCTTCCAATGATTTCCTTCCCACAGCATCCTAAGGAGACTGTGTTTGCAGCAGGGTCCTCCTTAGGTGCCATGTCGAATATCGGTGAACCAGAATAGTAAGAGAAAAAGAAAGGCAACAGATTTTTTTTTTTTTTTTTTTTTTTTTTTTTTTTTTTTTTTTTTTTTTTTTTTTTTCGTTCATCTTTTTTTGCAGTTCGTGTTTTACATTCACAAAGTTAAAAAAAAAAAAAAAAAAAGGAGAGGGAGATGTCAGTATTGATCTGCAAGGACTTAGTTGAACCAATTGTCGTAACTGAGAAGAAATGTATGTAAAATAAGAAAATATTTACGTTACCCGTCACAACTGAGTTACATCATAGATCTTTTCTGTCTGCAACTACAACAGCAACAAACCCTATTAATGAAAAGGTTTTGTTGTCTTATATGTATGCTTACATATATATATATATATGTATATATATAGTTATATGTACACACATTTTAATATATATATATATATATATGTATATATATATATATATATGTATATATATATATATATGTATATATATATATATATATATAATGCATGTATATATGTATATATGTATATATGTATATATGTATATGTGTATGTATGTATGTGTATATATGTATATATGTATATGTGTATATATGTATGTATGTATATGTGTATATATGTATGTATGTATGTATATATGTATGTATGTATGTATATATGTATGTATGTATGTATGTATATATGTATGTATGTATGTATATATGTGTGTATGTATGTATATATGTTTACATGTATATGTTATATATATATATATTTTCATATATTTATATATATATCTTAGTAATTAGGACATATGCGGGTGAACAACTATGTCTGCATTAGGCGCACATACGCATAAATTAAATCAGTGTATAGAAATACAATCACTCATATACGCACTTCTGATACTCAAGCCCATGCTCACGGAAGTATACCCTGGTGTAGTGAGCAGGCCCGTGTGTTGCTGCTTATAAGTCCACACTAGGCTTATTAGTAGCATCCCGGGCAAAATACTCCCCCTCCCACTAAGATATACCTAGGCCAGTAGGTGGGAGGTAACTCGGCTGTTTACCTCACAATCAAAATCCATGACTGCACAGACAGAGCAACTCCCTCATTCCCCGGAGGCGAAGGAGCCCCTGGTTACGGCGGCGATCAGGATAGCTCAGGAGCAGAGGGTGCTAAGAATCCCCGGCCAAGAACAGGCCGCCCCATGTTGATGAACCTTTGCACATATAATATAAGGACAATGAGAACGGAATCTGACTTACTAGCATTACTTGAGGAACTCTCCTTCATTAAATAGGATATTGTAGGACTCTGTGAGGTTAGAAGACTAAATGATGGACACGTGCTCTATTTGAGAGAAAAACCTCAGGGTAGCAAGCAAGAATTAGGGGTAGGTTTCTTAGTTCACAAACGTTTAGAAAAGAATATAGTAGAATTCCATAGTATAAACGAAAGAGTGGCTTCAGTAATAATGAAACTAAATAGTAGGTACAACTTACAGATTGTTCAAGTCTATGCTCCAACCTGCAGCCACAGTGTTGACGAAATATAAATTTTCTATGAAGATGTTCATTTAGCTAACGAAAGGGTAAAAACCTATTTTACAATAATTATGGGAGACTTTAATGCCAAAATAGGTAAAAAGACAGAAGGAGAAACGGTAGTGGGGAATCACGGAGTAGTTACTAGGAATGAGAGGGGACAAATGCTAGTCGATTTTGCCGAGGCTCGATCACTCAATATCATGAATACATTCTTCGAAAAAAGACCAGAGCGGAAGTGGACATGGAAGTTGCCATCGGACACCAAAAACGAAATTGACTTCATAATTTCAAATAGGCATGATATAGTAAAAAATGTGGGAGTTATTAATAATGTAAATGTTGGCAGCAACCAAAGGTTGGTCAGAGGCCAAATTAAATTACACCTCAGAAGGGAAAGGAATAAACTAATACGAAAACCGCAGCCAAACTTAGCTAACTTGAAGACCAAAACGACAGAATTTAGCATTAACATCCAAAACAGATATTCACTTCTCAGCGACGAAGATCTCAACATTGACCAAATCAACAAACAGTTCAATGACATAATAAAGGAAGCTGCACTTGAAGTAGGTGGCAAGAACGTCAAACAAAACTCCAGTAAGTTCTCGATATAAACTAAAGAACTTATGCAAAAACATAGGGTCATGAAAGCATCGTCAAATAGGACAAAATAGAATTAGTTGAACTAACAAAAACTTTAAACAAAAAGAAGAGAGATGCACGGAAATTCAATACTCAAATAATAAATGAAACAGTGATCTCAGGTACCAGCATGAAAACAGCTAAGAGGAGACTAGGAATAGGGAGAAATCAAATATATGCAATAAAGAAACCAGACGGAGATGTGACCTATAATAAAAATGATATCACAAGAGTAGTGGAAAAGTTTTACAGGGCCCTATACAATGCAAATGAACAACCACAGATAGAAGCGAACACAGTAACTAGAGAAGTACCTAACATCACAACAGAAGAAATAAAGAGAGCGCTGAAAGGTACGAAGAGAGGGAAAACGCCAGGTGAAGACGGCATTAGTATAGACCTTATAATAGATGCAGGGGAAATTGCAACAGTGAAACTAGCCAATCTTTTTAACAAATGCTGTCTCAATGGAAACATTCCGAAAGCCTGGAAAAATTCAACAATTATTTTGATTCTTAAAAAAGGGGACAGAAGGGATCTAAAAAACTACCAACCCATAAGTCTCCTTTCAGTTACTTACAAACTGTTCACTAAAATCATCACAACTCGCATCTCTGACAATCTGGATTCTAACCAGCCAAGAAAACAGGCAGGCTTCCGCAGAGGATTCTCAACAACAGACCACATACACACGCTCACCCAAATAAGAGAAAAAATATACGAATATAGGAAACCCCTGTGTGTGGCATTCATTGTTTACGAAAAGGCATTTGACTCTGTACAAATACCAGCAGTACTAGAAGCTATTCGAAGACAGGGAGTAAAGGAGATATACTGTAAAATATTAGAAGATGTATACAAAGATGGGACAGCAACCATCAAGCTCCACACAGAAACAGATAAAATCCCAATTAAGAAAGGTGTTAGACAGGGTGATACCATCTCACCAAAACTGTTTACAGCTTGCCTTGAGGAAATTTTCAAGAAGCTAGAATGTACCGGGAAGGGTATCAAAATCGAGGATGAATACCTGAACAATCTAAGATTTGCAGATGATATTGTTCTCTTCAGTGAATCTGCAAATGAAATGCAGCAACTAATAAATGATCTGAATAGAGAAAGCCTGAAAGTCGGACTTAGGATGAACAATAAAAGGACGAAGATCATGTTCAACAGTAGAGTTCAATTCGAACAGATACATGTTCAAGGTGAAGCGCTAGAGGTAGTAGACAAGTATATATACCTAGGGCAACTCGTACAGACAAACACATCTAGCGAAGAGGAAATTATGCGACGCATCAGTCTAGGCTGGAGTGCCTTCGGCAAACACAGTAGCATACTAATAGGCTCCTTGCCATTATGTTTAAGAAGAAAAGTCTTTAACCAATGCATCCTCCCAGTTATGACCTATGGATCAGAAACATGGACTACAACCAAATTACTGGAGAGGAAACTAATAAGTGCCCAGAGAGGGATGGAGAGGTTGATGCTGGGAATTAGTCTACGAGATCGGATGAGGGTGACGTCGATCAGAGAACAGACAAAAGTAGAAGATATACTCGGGAGCATCAAAAAGAAAAAATGGCAATGGGCAGGTCACAAATGTTGGAGACAGGATAACAGATGGACAAAGAAAGTAACAGACTGGATTATAGAGAACATAGAGGCCAAGGGCCAGACCTATGACAAGATGGCGCGACGATATAACGAAATTTCGGGGCCAAGACTGGAAGCAAAAAACGCAAGGCATACAAAGATGGAAAAGATTGGGAGAGGCCTACGTCCTGCAGTGGATTGACCCAGGCTGATGATGATGATGATGATGATGATGTTTATAAATATATTTATATATTATGTATATATTATAAATATGGATATGTATTTATACATGTGTATATATGTATATACACTGATATATATATGTATACTGATATATACGTATATATACTGATATATATGTGTATATACTGATATATCAGTATATATCAGTACACTGATATATATGTATATGTACTGATATATATGTATATGTACTGATATATATGTATATATACTGATATATATGTATATACTGATATATATATGCATATATACTGATATATATATGCATATATACTGATATGTATATGCATATATACTGATATGTATATGCATATATACTGATATATGTATATGCATATATACTGATATGTATATGCATATATACTGATATATGTATATGCATATATACTGATATATGTATATGCATATATACTGATATATGTATATGCATATATACTGATATATGTATATGCATATGCATATATACTGATATATGTATATGCATATGCATATATACTGCATATGCAGTATATATGCATATGCATATATACTGATGTATATGCATATGCATATATACTGATGTATATGCATATGCATATATACTGATGTATATGCATATGCATATATACTGATGAATATGCATATGCATATATACTGATGTATATGCATATGCATATATACTGATGTATATGCATATGCATATATACTGATGTATATGCATATGCATATATACTGATGTATATGCATATGCATATATACTGATGTATATGCATATGCATATATACTGATGTATATGCATATGCATATATACTGATGTATATGCATATGCATATATACTGATGTATATGCATATGCATATATACTGATGTATATGCATATGCATATATACTGATGTATATGCATATGCATATATACTGATGTATATGCATATGCATATATACTGATGTATATGCATATGCATATATACTGATGTATATGCATATGCATATATACTGATGTATATGCATATGCATATATACTGATGTATATGCATATGCATATATACTGATGTATATGCATATATACTGATGTATATGCATATGCATATATACTGATGTATATGCATATATACTGATGTATATGCATATATACTGATGTATATGCATATGCATATATACTGATGTATATGCATATGCATATATACTGATGCATTTGCATATGCATATATACTGATGTATATGCATATGCATATATACTGATGCATATGCATATGCATATATACTGATGCATATGCATATGCATATATGCTGATGTATATGCATATGCATATATGCTGATGTATATGCATATGCATATATCTGATGTATATGCATATGCATATATCTGATGTATATGCATATGCATATATCTGATGTACATGCATATGCTTATATGCTGATGTATATGCATATGCATATGCATATATGCTGATGTATATGCATATGCATATATACTGATGTATATGCATATGCATATATGCTGATGTATATGCATATGCATATATGCTGATGTATATGCATATGCATATATACTGATGTATATGCATATGCATATGCATATATACTAATGTATATGCATATGCATATGCATATATACTGATGTATATGCATAAGCATATATACTGATATGTATGTGTATATACATTGTATATGCATATATACTGATATATATGTGTATATATATTGTATATGCATATATACTGATATATATGTGTAAATATATTGTATATGCATATATACTGATATATATGTGTATATATATTGTATATGCATATATACTGATATATATGTATATATATATTGTATATGGATATATACTGATATATATTTATATATATATTTTATATGCATTTATACTGATATATATGTATATATATATTATATATCAATATCTATTATATATGTTTATATATATTGTATATGTATATATTATATATGCATATATATTTTATATGTATATATTATATATGTATATATTTTATATGCATATATATATATTATATATGCATATATATATATTATATATGCATATATATATATATATGCATATATGTTATATATGTATATATTATATATGCATATATATATTATATATGTATATATATTATATATGTATATATGGTAGAAAAACCCATAATTTAAAACTAGATTTATTGAAAGTGAGACAACAGTTTCGGAATCCACCTGGATTCCATCCTCAGGTCTGAAGAGGAAAGGGAGAGGAGGGCATATAAAACAGAGAGAGGAAAGGCAACGCGGTGACACGGGTCAGGTGAGGACAGACGGACGGAAACGAAGGGAGGTCAGATCAGGTCGGAGGGTTCAGCGGACTGTGTGAAGGGTGACCGGCATATGGGAGAAGGCGGAGGATGTGGGAAGTGAGGAGACTGTCGGCAAGAGGAAAGCCGCTGTTCTGGTTGAAATTAGGTAGCAGCTTTATTAACACCTTCCTGACGGGTCACACCTATAGGCATGAAAACAAACCGCTCGAAATATTGGCACGCCTAAGCACTCAGAGGCAGTGATTCGGCTTGATGAATTGAACTCGCGCTCAAAGTTGTCGCGTTGCCGTGGTTTGCCAGAGCGTACAGATTTTTTTTTTATAGTTTTCTACACCCATCACCAAGGGGTTAAGGAGGATTCCACCAGTCTGTGGGCGTGGACGTCAGCAGAAGGAAAGATAGTTCGCGCCGCAGACCAATCCATCTGATGGCCTGTTTCCCACTGATGGCAGAAAAGAGCATTGTTGTGTCCCCTGGAAACAGCGTACTTATGTTGAAACAGGCGCTTAGTGAGACTGGCGCCCGTCTCGCTAAAGTATTATTTGTCACAGGAGGTACAAGGAACAGCATAGGTGCCCACCTTCGAGGAAGAGGGTGGGCTGGTGTGGACCAGGTTACGACAGAGAGTGTTCACCTGGCGAAAGGTCAGCCTGCAGTTGAGAGTGTGAAGAGGTCAGCGGAGAGAGTATATCCTCAGTGTAGGGCAGGCTGAGGACGGGCAGGTGAGGAGTCTCTTTAGGAGAGGAGATGTGGTAGAAGGTACGCTGTCCCCTGGATAACGTGGCGTTGAGAACATGACGAGGGTAGTCCAGTTTGGAGAACGAACGACGTAGGAAGTCAATCTCTCCATCCAGGTATTGGGGGTCACAGATACGGAGGGTGCGGAGGAACAGCAAAGTGGCAACACCTCTCTTTACATGGAGAGGATGGTATGAGAAGAAGTGTGTGTGCATACCTCTATGCATGGGCTTCCTGTATATGGAGAAAGAGAAATAGTCAGCAGATCGATGTACCAAGGTGTCCAAAAAGGGGAGCCTGTTTTCAACCTCCCATTCCACCTTGAAACAGATGGAAGGGGAGAGAGAGTTCAGCTGGGTCAGGAAGTCCGAGAACAGGGCAATGTCATGAGGCCAGAGAGCGAAGACATCAACATACCTCAGCCATACCGTCGGATGAAGGGAGAAGTTCAGACTCGAAGAATTCCATAAACAGGTTAGCCAAGACCGGAGAGAGGGGAGAGCCCATGGCCACGCCGAAGGTCTGGGAGTAGAAGCAACCCTCAAAGGAGAAGGAATTCGACTCCACCCACAGATGAATCGGCTGGAGGAAGACGTCAGTGGGCAGAGGGAAACAAGGATCCTCTATGGGGAGCCTCCTTTCAAGGAAAGCGAGGACCTTGGTGAACAGGGAGTGAACATCCAAGCTCATCATGGTCGCCGGCGTGACTCCACGGACACGGGAGATGAAGTACTGAGAGTGGCGGAGGTGTGCAGGAGAGAAGGTGATGAGAAGGGGAGTGAGGGACTTCGCCAGCCAAGCTGCCAGAGGGTGCGTCACAGATCCCCGGGAAGAGATGATGGGGCGCAGAGGCACGGCCAGCCTATGGGTTTTAGGAAGCCCATAGAAGTGAGGGAGACGAGGGTTAATGACCTTTAAACTCTAGTAGAGGTTCGCCTCCGGGAAACGAGCTGCTATCACCTTCAGGCGACGGTGGAAAGTAGCAGCAGGTCACGGGCCTTCTGCAGGTAGGAGGCACAGTCGAGGACCACCACCGAGTTGCCCTTGTCAAAAGGCAAAATGGTGACATCCTCCCTGCGCAGGCTTTGAAGGGCTTCGCCGTAAGGCCTGGGAATGGAAGAGTTGGGATGGAGGAGAGATTCGAGGGCTGGGATGAAAGTACCACGAAGGAGAGAGACATCAGGCAAGGAGTTCCTATGAGAAGAGATGAAACGGTCAAAGGATGAAATAATGTCGATGGAGGTAAGGGGGTGAGGGCGGAGTGCAAAGGCAAGACTGAAGCCGAGGAGTTGTTGCTGGTGGACGGTCAAGGACAGGGAAGAAAGGTTGGTGGGTTTTTCTACCATAGTATCAACACGGTAGAGTGTTTTCTCCTTTCATATGTATGTATTTATATATATGTATATATAATCATATATATGTATATATATTTATATATATGTATGTATATTTATATATATGTATGTATATTTATATATATGTATGCATATTTATATATATGTATGTATATTTATATATATGTATGTATATTTATATATATGTATGTATATTTATATATATGTAGTTATATTTATATATATGTAGTTATATTTATATATATGTATGTATATTTATATATATGTATGTATATTTATATATGTGTATGTATATTTATATATGTGTATGTATATTTATATATATGTATATTTATATATATTTGCATATATACATGTATATATATATTTATAAATACATATATAAATAAATATACATATACATTTTATATATTATATATATTATTTATAATATATATATTATATAAAATATAAATTTATATATAATATATTATATATAATATATAATATATTTATATATATATATATTTATATATATATATGTTTTTGGAATGTAGGATGACTGGGTTGAAAAGTTTCAGAATTCAGATAAACATCCTTTCGTTTTTCTAAATGGTTTTAAGCTGATTACTGAAATCGCAAATAAGTAACATATAAGAGAACTTATAAATTGATTAATTACATTTACGTCAAAGAATAAACATAGGATTACATAAAAATATTATGCATGTTCATAACTAACAAATACATAACACTTAATATAAAGAATTTTAGTATTACAACAATATCAAATCTGGGTGATTATTTCAACTCTCTGAAAATTATGATTTCTGAACCCTCCTACTAGTTCCTCGTTTCGTGAGTCTTGTACTCACTAAATGGCCAGTGAACCTTATGTTCGCTGCCTGAACAATGAGAAGCCTTATGCTTCTACAGTTAAACATAATATTTGACAAAATGAGTCTTATACTTACGCTTTCTGTTCCGAATGTCTTCCTTCATAGAGCTTGTCTCCGTGTCTGATCTCCACCTCTCATGTCCACGTCTCCCCTCCACGTATCATGACCACGTCTCTCCTCCAGTATCGTGTCCACGTCTCCCCTCGGGTGAATACGAGTTCAAAATATTTTCCTTGACATGATATTAATTGTGACTAAAATGACATTAAATGAATTTATAAATATTTTAGTGTCATTGTCTATCTTTGTTCGAAGAATTGCAGATACAAATACTGAGACAGGTAAATAGTAAATGCGTAATGATTTTAGTTGTGTTCCATAAAACCCTTTTTCGAATATAAGATGATAATTAACTTTCTTCTATATAAATACTTTATTTATTGCGCATTGTACTTTGTTGGTGTAATCAAGCACAAGTTGATTTGCTTAAATAAAATGCGCTCTGACTCCCTTCTGTGACCATGAACCAGTATAGAAAATAGGATGTTATGATTTGAAGGGAGAACTTGAGCAGGTTTTATAAACTCTCTAAGGAAAAGGAAAAGGAAGAGGGAAAGGTAAACAGGTGAGATAGGTAGGACTAATAACCGACTCCTTGATGATGAAGCACTTGTAGAGCCATCTATGTGTAAATACAATAAATAAACTTGTATTACATTGGGCATGGCATGTATTCTTGCAATACGTGCCGATTGGGTTAACAATTTTTTCAGTGTGGCAAGGAGCATTGTCCTGCTGGAATTCTGCTTCTCTATCTTTAAAATAGTGGATTAGGGATAGAACTGTACAGTGTATGTATATATATATATATATATATATATATATATATTATGTATGTATGTTCACACACTTGTTCGAGTACATGTATGTGTGTGTGTGTGTATTATACATATATATACACATACATATGTTCATATATACATACACATATACTTATGTACAGCCACACAGAAAACTTTCGTTAGAAAATTATGCTAAATATCCTGACACAAACCATGAAACTGTTTGAAATATAGTTGTTAACGCAAGGAAACTGTATCCCTGATTTTCCAACTACTTTTGGTAAATCACAAATGGGGGGGGGGGGGGGTGACTACTGGGTTTGCTCCAGGCATATGCTATGTTGCTCAGCTTTGAAATCTTACTATGTTGATTTTCCCTTAACCCAATGGCGACGGGTCACGGCTATCGCCATCATAACAATACGCACGATGTGCGGCGTGCGGCTGTCCGCAGCGGCGCCGCGCCAAAACGCCCCGAGGCAATGATTCGGCTTGATGGACCGATATCATGCGCTCGGAGTCGGCGCGCTGCGGCCGTTCGCCAGAGCGTAGAGTTTTTTTTAATTTGCTATACCCGGCGCCATTGGGTTAAAAAAAAAAAAAAAAAAAAAAAAAGGGAATTTCATGAGATTTAGGTGAAGCTTTGGGGATGTTGGAATAATCAAAAATGGTTATTAGTATAAGGATACTTTTATCTCATTTATCAATGATATACCTCATATTACCTAAACTAAGGTAAAAATACATTTTGTTAAGTTACCCATATAAGAGTATGTTTTCTTTTTGTACGCCATCTAGCGGCAGACTTCTATATCCTTAATGTAAACAACCCTCGGGTGTACTGCGTAGATCCTCCTCAATACAGAGTTAAGCGCATCAGCTCTTGTGTTTCAATAATCCCCACAACGAGTCATATATATGCATTGACCATTCAAACTGGCTTAATACACGCAGGGAAGATGAATTCTTCTGCCATATCAACAGGGGAGACTTGAACAAAACGTGTTTTCATACTTTTTGTTTCCAAGATTTTTCAGTCAGTCGCTTTGAAAATGAGTACCACAGAGACTTTATGTAAATATCTATATTTTGTATTCATAAATAAATTTTTCACCTTCAATTTTTGCCACTGTGACCTGTTTTCTGTTGACATTTTCTAAAATTTTCTGTATACAAAAAATTGTCCTTTAGTTATAGTTAATAATGTATGTATGTATGTATGTATGTATATATATATACATATATACATATATACATATATACATATATACATATATACATATATACATATATATATATATACATATATATATATATATATATATATATATATATATATATATATACACACACACTAACAAAAGTAATTCAGATTTTTACTAATTTTGTGAAATTTTTTGAAGTGTAAAAACCACTTTTTGAGATACTGGCTCCTAAAGTTTTTTTTTTACCCCCTTTATAAAAAAGTTTTGATCACTCAAAGGTTACTCATGTCAGACTTCGTCACCGTCAAGTTGCCCTGCAAGACAGTGTTAGAGATTTACTTCTTAGCAGTGCTTGCAGCTGAGAGAGTGTCACAGTGATGAAAGTCTTGCTCGCATCAGGACCAGGAGTCACACCTCCGTGAAGAAATTCTTGACGGAGCTGGAACTGGTGGCGTAGTAGGCTGTGACGAGGCAGGTAGTGGCATAGTAGACGGTGATAAAGCAGGTGGTGGCGTAGTAGGCAGTGATGAAGCAGGGGATGGTGGTGACAGACGTGACATGTGCTGGTGTAAGGACCATGTGGTGGCAGCAAGGAGTGCACGGAGAGAGTCATGGTCATCACCACCCTCTTGAGGAGCTACCTCTAAGCTGCTCTCTTTTTCATTTCTTGTTTCTTGTCTGTTCCATCTTGCTCTATAAGCTTTCTTGACATTCAGGGATCTCTTTGTGGTCAATTTGTGTTTATACATCTTCTCAAAGTATGTATGTACTGGCTGGGCAAGCTCTGGTGTCTACTTGCTCCACCTGCTTTGTTAACCCAATGGCGCCGGGTATAGAAAATAAAAAAAAACTCTACGCTCTGGCGAACGGCGGCAGCGCGCCGACTCTAAGCGCGTGAATTCGGTACATCAAGCCGAATCATTGCCTCGGGGCATTTTGGCGCGGCGCTGCTGCGGACAGCCGCACGCCTCACATCGTGTGTATTGTTATGACGGCGATAGCCGTGACCTGTCGCCATTGGGTTAAGATAGATGACAACATTTACAGAGGGAAAAAAAAATTCTAATTCAAATCATCCTACTTATAACACTGAAAGATACAGCGTGTGTTTGCTGCGTGGCTCAGGTTATGACACAGCAGCGCAAGCCATTTAAAAATGGCTTCCACACGGGAGGAGATTTAATTTTATGGAAAAAAAATTCACCATCCCAACCATGGTGAACGAAAAAAAATGATTTTCACAGGTATTCATCAAAATTCAGTGGTAGTCGCCTGCCTTAAGTGGCTATTAATTCACAGGTAATTTATAATGTATATTTTGCCACAAATCAATTGGCTTTCTTTTACTTTTTTTTGTGTTGGGTCACCATAATTTGAGAGAGAGATGTTAGGTATTACCAGACAGGTGCTACTCACATTGTTTGTTATTATATTACCTAATGACTATTGACATATTTTATTGAAGTGAAAACAAGGAAAATAAGATACTTGTAATATATTTAAGTTTAATATTTTGTGTTCCTACGCCCTGTTGCCAAAACAGTTCAACTGTTGAGACATAAACGCTACTAACTTGGCTGTCAACGAACACCTTTCTCACAGCATAGACATTCCTATGCTTGCAAGTCATTATTCATGACTGTGACACGATTAAGAGTGTGGTCATGATACATGTACTTTGACATGGCTGCCCACACGTTTAAAAATTAGGTTGGACAGTGTGGCTGGTATGGATGGGGCTGTTGTGCTGAAGAAGATAGAAGGGATCTGTATCAGAAAACACCTAAACCCTAACTCAGGGCAGACAGCCGTCTCCTCCCCGACACCAATTGCGTGCATCCACTCAAATAATCCTGCGGTGATTTGGCCACTACTGCTTACAATCACTTTCTCTGGTTCAAATCTGTTAAATGGTAACACTGCACGAGATGAAAATAGACATATATGAAAATATTTGAACATTCATTTCTATTAAAATCTCTCTTCAAAATATTGAGCAAGACCAAATTGAACCCCAAAATTCCAACCCTTCTGTAACATAAAGTTCTGTTCATTATTGATTGCTTCAACACTCCATATATATTTATACATATACATATAATATACATATATAATATATCATATATATTATATGTACATATATATAAAAAAGTATATATATATGTATACATATATATGTATGTGTATATATATATATATATATATATGTATACATATATATGTATACATACATAAGTATACACACATGTATACAAACATGTATACACACATGTATACACACATGTATACACACATGTATACACACATGTACACACACACACACACACACACACACACACACACACACACACACACACACACACACACACACACACATATATATATATATACACAATACATATATATAGATAATTCATATATGTATACATATATATAATACATATATATAAAACATATATATAAATATATACATATATATACATATTTACATGTATTCATACATATATATGTACATATATACATAAACATATACATTCAAATATACATATATATATATAGATAGATAGATAGATAGATAGATAGATAGATAGATAGATATAGATATAGATAGCTGTAGATATATATAAATATACTTACATACATATGTATATGTGTGTGTGTGTGTTTGTGTTTGTGTGTGTTTACATGTATATAGATACAGATATGTGTATATATGATATATTTCATATATATATTTTATATTAAGTATATGAATATATGTATATATTTTATATGAATATTTTATATTAAGTATATGAATATATGTATATATTTTATATGTATGATAAATATAT
>NC_061838.1:15464395-15466895 GCF_019202785.1 Penaeus chinensis | reverse complement strand
CTGGGTCACTCTTCCCTAATCCTTTGACCAGGGCGTAGGACCCCTCCAGGTGCATCCTGTTATTCTGGAGTGAGGTCAGGTCAACCAGCTGCCTGGGCATGTCCTTAAATAAATACTGAATGTCACACACACCACACACACGCACACACACACCACACACACACCACACACACACCACACACACGCCACACACGTGCCTTCTCCAGTATGCCGGCCACCCTTCACACAGTCCGCCCAACCCTCCGACCTGATCTGACCTCCCTTCGTTTCCGTCCGTCTGTCCTCACCTGCCCCGTGTCTCCGCGTTGCCTTTCCTCTCTCTGTTTTATACCCCCTCCTCTTCCTTGCCTCTTCAGACCTGAAGATGGAATCCAGGTAGATTTAGAAACTGTAGTCTCATTTTCAATAAATCTAGTTTTACATTGTGGGTTTTTATACAAAAGTATCAAAACGGTAGAGTGTTTTCTCCTTTCATGAATATATCTATACATTAGATTTATAAACATTTTATATATACATATTTGATATATATTTGATTTATGATATATATCTATATATTATATATGTATATATGTATTATATAAACATTATATATATCAATATACTTATACATATTTGATTTATATATATTTGATATTTATATATATATTTGAGATATATATTATTTTGGTATATATATTTATTGATATATATATTTCATATATATTGATATTTATTTGATAAATATGATATATTTAATATATATATTGATATTATATGTATGTATATTGATATTTATATATTGATATATATATATATATATATATATACTTATTAATATATATGCTTATATATACACATTTTGATATATCTATTCTTTATAAAAATTAATATATATATATTATTTATACAGAAATATATCAACGTATATAGATATTTATATATTGATATATATGTATCTATATATATATTTATATGTATATACTCATTTATAAATATAAATATTTATATTATATATTTATGATATATTTATATATATATTGATATATATGTATTTATATATATATATATATATGTGTGTATGTATATACTCACATATATAAATATAAAAATTTATAAACATATATTTAATGATATATAATTTTATATATATTGATCTATATGTATTTATATATATGTATGTATATATTGATATATAAATATATATATATATATATTTACATATATATCTATATATTGATATTTATTTATATATTTACATATATATGTATGTCTATATTATTATTTGTATATTGGTATTTATATATATTGATATATATATATTATATATTGATATATATATATATATATTGATATATATATATATATATGTAGATATATATATATTGATATATATAATATATATATATGTAGATATATATATATATTGATATTTATATAAGTTGACCTATATATATTATATACATTATATATATATGTATATATGTGTATGTAAATATATATATATATATATATATATACATATAATCATGATACATATAATATATATATATATATATATATTGTGTATATTGTGTATTATATGTATTATATATATCTTATAGAAATATATTTGATATGTACATGTTATATATATGTTTTGTATATATATGATTATATATTTGTCATATATATGATATATATAATATATATGTTATATATTGATATGATATTTATATGTGTTATATATAATATAAATAGATATATGTGTGATATATTTTTTTATGTGATATTTATATATGTGTGAGATGTGTGATATTTTTTATGTATATGTATGATGTATATATATCTAATATATATATATATGTATATATATGTATATATATATATACATATATATATATATATGATATATATTTGTATCTATATATATTTGATATATATGTATATATATGTATATGAAATATATAGGTATCTATATATTTGATATATATCTATATATATGTATATTATATATATATATGTACATTATATATATGTACATTAAATATATGTATATGATATATATGTATATATGATGTATATATGTATATGATATATATGTGTATATATATATATGATTGTATATATATATGATTATATATATATGTATGATATATATATATCATACATATATATATATATATATATGATATATATGATATGATATATATATATATATGTGTATATGATATATATATGTTTTTTATATATATGTGTATGAGATATATATATATGATTATTATTATATATATATGTATATGACATATATATGTATGATATATATATCATTATTATTATATATATGTATGTGATATATATATGTATATGATATATACATACAGATGATATATATATATGGTATATATATATGTGTATCATATATATATAAATATGATTTATTTATGAGATATGTAAATATGATATATATATATATGTATATATGATATATATGTGTATATATGATATATATATATATGTGTATATACATATGTATATATAA
>NC_061838.1:15431895-15446895 GCF_019202785.1 Penaeus chinensis | reverse complement strand
AGGTCCTTGGCCCATCTCTAACTCCACACAACAGGTCTGGTCAAGTTACCCAAGTCATGACCTCCTAGGTTATCCCACAGGCCGCCTCCACCCAGGATTGTCTCGCAAAGAGACAACCTGATGGGCAGGGTCATCCACAGGGAAACAAGCTAGGTGCCATGTAGCCTGAGTTGGTGATCCTGGATTAGGCAAGTAACTGGTCCCATGTCATTCTCACAGTGTAGCTGTGAGTTGGACACATGTTCCTGCCAAATGTACCCCATGATCCAGCGAAGAGACTTGTTACAAAAGGCATCAAGACGAGACTCCAAGGCACTAGATAACGTCCAGTTTATGCTTCCATAGAGCAAAACAGGTAGTATCAAGGCCTTGAAGACATGTAGCTTAGTCCTTCTTAGTTGCAGAGATATGGACTCTGCTACTAAGGTATGCAAAGCTTTTTGTGACTTCAACGACCTCATCGCAAGCATGGACAGTTCTTGCCTTGACCACTCCGCCATCCAGCATCCTCGACAACCTCCTCTCTTGGACAATCGCAAATCACATCACTAGCAACCGCCAGAAGTCAATCATTGGGCAGTTTGCCTTCCCCACCAACCCTGCCCCCCACGCCCATCCTAACGCTAGACAACCACCCACTTGACATAGTCCGTTCCACCAAGGGGTCACCATTGTCAGAGGCATAGTGAGGTCTGCCTCATACAGACTTCACATGCTGCATTGCCTCAAATCCCTTGGATTCCACTTCTGTAGCTTCAGAATATTCAGCCAATATTATTATCGGTCCTGTCTATACCAGTTATGACAGCGCCTTGACTACCCTCGGCCTCGCCTCCCCAACCACTCACTACACCACCTCATGTTTATATACATATATGTGTGTATATATATATACACATATATATGTATTTATTTATGTGTAAATATATTTATATATGGTTATACTGTATTTATTTATTTGTGTTATGTAATTACATATATGTAATTATATATGTTTATATGTTTGTATATGTACGTGTATATATAAATGTACGTATATAAATATATATACACATAATATATAATATACACACTTATTTGTATATGTCTGTACATATATGTGTATATGGAAATATGTATATACATAGGTACACATGTATATACATATATATGTACATGTATATATTGTATATACATAGTTATATATATATCTGTATATATGAATGTATAATTATATGTATCTATGTATATTTTTATATACATGTATATTTATATGTACATTTGTGTGTGTATATATGTACCTATATATATAAATATATATATATATATACATATATATAAATTTATATATATATATATATATAGACATATACATATATATATATATATATACATACATACATACATACATACATACATACATACATACATACATACATACATACACACACACATATACATATTCATATATATAAATATATATATATATATATATATATATATATATAGACATACATATATTTATACATATATATATATATGTATACATATATACATACATGTATATATATACATATATATATATATACACATATATATACATATATATATACACATATATATATATATATAATATATTATAATGTATATATGTATATTTATATGTACAAATGTGCATATGTGTATATGTAAATATGTATATATACACACTTGTATATATACATATATATTCATATATTTATTTATACATTTATATGTTTATATAGGTACAGAAATGTGTATGTATATGTATATATGTATATATGAATATATATACATACTATGTATATATATACTTTTATACAAATACATGTTTATATATGCTCATATACATACGTTTATATATACATGTATATATTTATAAATGTATTTACATGCGTATATATGTGTGTTTATATATATATATATATATACATGTATGTATATATATGTATGCATACATATATATATACACACACACACACACACATACTTATATACACATACACATATATGTCTACATGTTTAGACTTTTTTTTTTTTCTATGCCGTATCAGAGCTTGACTATGGCAACCATGTTTAATTTCATGGTTGTACAAGGGAGTGTACGAAGGTGGTTTCCCGTTGCCTTCCTTCGGGTTATTGAAGAGTTCACCATCTCTCTTACCAGTAGATCCTCTGCTAGCATTTCTGCAACCATTATCTTTTGGTGTCGTAGCTCTTCCTCTGGTCGTATTGCCTCTTCACCGCAATCACCCTTCCTAATCAATTGCGGTTCGTTGCTATTAACACCTGTGTCACGGCAGCGACTTCCCATATGACACCTGTGTGGGACTTCTCTAAGCGATATGATATTTAGACTTATAAATGTATAATATATGTACATAGGTGTATATATATATATATATATATATATATATATATACATTTGTACATTTACGTAGATATGTATATTCATACACATATTTATATATATACCTGTGTGTGTGTTTGTCTACATATATATGTGTGTGTGTGTGTGTGTGTGTGTGTGTGTATATGTATATATATAAATAGATAAAGATATAGATATATCTTCACAGTACAAGATATGTATTTCACTGGTTTTGATTATATCTTATTTGGAAATATATGTATTTCTGACAAAGATATAATCGAAACTGGTTAATATATTCATACTGCCAGAAATCACAGGATGTGTATATGTATACACATTTACTTGTATACACGCACTATATTTATACATATATATATAAATACACATGCTTATATACGTATATAAGTATACATATATATAGGTATACATATATATATATATATATATATATATATATATATATATATATATGTATTTGTAGATGTTTACATATATATATATATATATATATATATATATATATATATATATATATTATACATAATCATATATGTGCATATATACGTATATATATATGCGTAACTTTATATACACATACATATATATAATATAAGTATGTACATGTATTTATTTATATATATATATATATATATATATATATATATATATATATATATATATATATATACATGTATACATGCACATCTATATGTGTATTTATATGTGTACACTTATATATATGGAGATGTATACACTATATATTTATATGTATGTATATGTATATGTTTATGTATACAAATATATGTGTATATGTGTATATAAGTATGTTTATACATATATATTGTGTCTGTACATAGATATGTAGATATGGAATTTGTATCTTTTTATATAAATATTTATATATATAAGTGTATATGTTTATTGTATACGTATATGTATATAACACACGCACACACACACGCACACGCATGCACACGCACGCACACACGCACGCACACACGCACGCACGCACACATGCACACACACACATACACACATACACACATACACACATACACACATACACACATACACACACACATACACACACACATATATATATATAATATATATACATACATACACAAATATATATAGACACATGTGTGTATATCTATTTTTATATGTATTTGTATATAAGTATATACATATACATGTATATATTATTTTTATGTAGATGTAAATATGTACATATTTTTACATATACATATGTATACATACATACATATATGTCTAAAGGTTTAAATTGTTATATTTTTTTATTTTTTATTTTTGAAAATTTTATTTATTTATTTATTTGTTTGTTTTAGCCAATCACTATGTAAGGCAAGAATACATGCCATGTCCAATGTAATACAAGTTTATTTATTATATTTATACATTTATAGCTTTACAAGTACTTAGTCACCAAGGAATCGGTTATTAGTCTTACCTATCTCACCTGCTTACTCTTTTCTTTGACTTTTGGAATGAGTCTTTTGCATTATTTGATTGTCTTAACCCAATGGCGACGGGTCACGGCTATCGCCGTCATAACAATACGCACGATGTGCGGCGTGCGGCTGTCCGCAGCGGCGCCGCGCCAAAACGCCCCGAGGCAATGATTTGGCTTGATGGACCACTTCCCAGTTCTCCTTTCTCTAACTTCATATGTACCACTTCCCAGTTCTCCTTTCTCCAACTTCATATGTACCACTTCCCAGTTCTCCTTTCTCCAACTTCATATGTACCACTTCCCAGTTCTCCTTTCTCCAACTTCATATGTACCACTTCCCAGTTCTCCTTTCTCCAACTTCATATGTACCACTTCCCAGTTCTCCTTTCTCCAACTTCATATGTACCACTTCCCAGTTCTCCTTTCTCCAACTTCATATGTACCACTTCCCAGTTCTCCTTTCTCCAACTTCATATGTACCACTTCCCAGTTCTCCTTTCTCCAACTTCATATGTACCACTTCCCAGTTCTCCTTTCTCCAACTTCATATGTACCACTTCCCAGTTCTCCTTTCTCCAACTTCATATGTACCACTTCCCAGTTCTCCTTTCTCCAACTTCATATGTACCACTTCCCAGTTCTCCTTTCTCCAACTTCATATGTACCACTTCCCAGTTCTCCTTTCTCCAACTTCATATGTACCACTTCCCAGTTCTCCTTTCTCCAACTTCATATGTACCACTTCCCAGTTCTCCTTTCTCCAACTTCATATGTACCACTTCCCAGTTCTCCTTTCTCCAACTTCATATGTACCACTTCCCAGTTCTCCTTTCTCCAACTTCATATGTACCACTTCCCAGTTCTCCTTTCTCCAACTTCATATGTACCACTTCCCAGTTCTCCTTTCTCCAACTTCATATGTACCACTTCCCAGTTCTCCTTTCTCCAACTTCATATGTACCACTTCCCAGTTCTCCTTTCTCCAACTTCATATGTACCACTTCCCAGTTCTCCTTTCTCCAACTTCATATGTACCACTTCCCAGTTCTCCTTTCTCCAACTTCATATGTACCACTTCCCAGTTCTCCTTTCTCCAACTTCATATGTACCACTTCCCAGTTCTCCTTTCTCCAACTTCATATGTACCACTTCCCAGTTCTCCTTTCTCCAACTTCATATGTACCACTTCCCAGTTCTCCTTTCTCCAACTTCATATGTACCACTTCCCAGTTCTCCTTTCTCCAACTTCATATGTACCACTTCCCAGTTCTCCT
This sequence comes from Penaeus chinensis, assembly GCF_019202785.1. NCBI lineage: Eukaryota > Metazoa > Arthropoda > Malacostraca > Decapoda > Penaeidae > Penaeus > Penaeus chinensis. The sequence goes on along the minus strand of NC_061838.1, from coordinate 15,441,773 downwards.
TTCTCCAACTTCATATGTACCACTTCCCAGTTCTCCTTTCTCCAACTTCATATGTACCACTTCCCAGTTCTCCTTTCTCCAACTTCATATGTACCACTTCCCAGTTCTCCTTTCTCCAACTTCATATGTACCACTTCCCAGTTCTCCTTTCTCCAACTTCATATGTACCACTTCCCAGTTCTCCTTTCTCCAACTTCATATGTACCACTTCCCAGTTCTCCTTTCTCCAACTTCATATGTACCACTTCCCAGTTCTCCTTTCTCCAACTTCATATGTACCACTTCCCAGTTCTCCTTTCTCCAACTTCATATGTACCACTTCCCAGTTCTCCTTTCTCCAACTTCATATGTACCACTTCCCAGTTCTCCTTTCTCCAACTTCATATGTACCACTTCCCAGTTCTCCTTTCTCCAACTTCATATGTACCACTTCCCAGTTCTCCTTTCTCCAACTTCATATGTACCACTTCCCAGTTCTCCTTTCTCCAACTTCATATGTACCACTTCCCAGTTCTCCTTTCTCCAACTTCATATGTACCACTTCCCAGTTCTCCTTTCTCCAACTTCATATGTACCACTTCCCAGTTCTCCTTTCTCCAACTTCATATGTACCACTTCCCAGTTCTCCTTTCTCCAACTTCATATGTACCACTTCCCAGTTCTCCTTTCTCCAACTTCATATGTACCACTTCCCAGTTCTCCTTTCTCCAACTTCATATGTACCACTTCCCAGTTCTCCTTTCTCCAACTTCATATGTACCACTTCCCAGTTCTCCTTTCTCCAACTTCATATGTACCACTTCCCAGTTCTCCTTTCTCCAACTTCATATGTACCACTTCCCAGTTCTCCTTTCTCCAACTTCATATGTACCACTTCCCAGTTCTCCTTTCTCCAACTTCATATGTACCACTTCCCAGTTCTCCTTTCTCCAACTTCATATGTACCACTTCCCAGTTCTCCTTTCTCCAACTTCATATGTACCACTTCCCAGTTCTCCTTTCTCCAACTTCATATGTACCACTTCCCAGTTCTCCTTTCTCCAACTTCATATGTACCACTTCCCAGTTCTCCTTTCTCCAACTTCATATGTACCACTTCCCAGTTCTCCTTTCTCCAACTTCATATGTACCACTTCCCAGTTCTCCTTTCTCCAACTTCATATGTACCACTTCCCAGTTCTCCTTTCTCCAACTTCATATGTACCACTTCCCAGTTCTCCTTTCTCCAACTTCATATGTACCACTTCCCAGTTCTCCTTTCTCCAACTTCATATGTACCACTTCCCAGTTCTCCTTTCTCCAACTTCATATGTACCACTTCCCAGTTCTCCTTTCTCCAACTTCATATGTACCACTTCCCAGTTCTCCTTTCTCCAACTTCATATGTACCACTTCCCAGTTCTCCTTTCTCCAACTTCATATGTACCACTTCCCAGTTCTCCTTTCTCCAACTTCATATGTACCACTTCCCAGTTCTCCTTTCTCCAACTTCATATGTACCACTTCCCAGTTCTCCTTTCTCCAACTTCATATGTACCACTTCCCAGTTCTCCTTTCTCCAACTTCATATGTACCACTTCCCAGTTCTCCTTTCTCCAACTTCATATGTACCACTTCCCAGTTCTCCTTTCTCCAACTTCATATGTACCACTTCCCAGTTCTCCTTTCTCCAACTTCATATGTACCACTTCCCAGTTCTCCTTTCTCCAACTTCATATGTACCACTTCCCAGTTCTCCTTTCTCCAACTTCATATGTACCACTTCCCAGTTCTCCTTTCTCCAACTTCATATGTACCACTTCCCAGTTCTCCTTTCTCCAACTTCATATGTACCACTTCCCAGTTCTCCTTTCTCCAACTTCATATGTACCACTTCCCAGTTCTCCTTTCTCCAACTTCATATGTACCACTTCCCAGTTCTCCTTTCTCCAACTTCATATGTACCACTTCCCAGTTCTCCTTTCTCCAACTTCATATGTACCACTTCCCAGTTCTCCTTTCTCCAACTTCATATGTACCACTTCCCAGTTCTCCTTTCTCCAACTTCATATGTACCACTTCCCAGTTCTCCTTTCTCCAACTTCATATGTACCACTTCCCAGTTCTCCTTTCTCCAACTTCATATGTACCACTTCCCAGTTCTCCTTTCTCCAACTTCATATGTACCACTTCCCAGTTCTCCTTTCTCCAACTTCATATGTACCACTTCCCAGTTCTCCTTTCTCCAACTTCATATGTACCACTTCCCAGTTCTCCTTTCTCCAACTTCATATGTACCACTTCCCAGTTCTCCTTTCTCCAACTTCATATGTACCACTTCCCAGTTCTCCTTTCTCCAACTTCATATGTACCACTTCCCAGTTCTCCTTTCTCCAACTTCATATGTACCACTTCCCAGTTCTCCTTTCTCCAACTTCATATGTACCACTTCCCAGTTCTCCTTTCTCCAACTTCATATGTACCACTTCCCAGTTCTCCTTTCTCCAACTTCATATGTACCACTTCCCAGTTCTCCTTTCTCCAACTTCATATGTACCACTTCCCAGTTCTCCTTTCTCCAACTTCATATGTACCACTTCCCAGTTCTCCTTTCTCCAACTTCATATGTACCACTTCCCAGTTCTCCTTTCTCCAACTTCATATGTACCACTTCCCAGTTCTCCTTTCTCCAACTTCATATGTACCACTTCCCAGTTCTCCTTTCTCCAACTTCATATGTACCACTTCCCAGTTCTCCTTTCTCCAACTTCATATGTACCACTTCCCAGTTCTCCTTTCTCCAACTTCATATGTACCACTTCCCAGTTCTCCTTTCTCCAACTTCATATGTACCACTTCCCAGTTCTCCTTTCTCCAACTTCATATGTACCACTTCCCAGTTCTCCTTTCTCCAACTTCATATGTACCACTTCCCAGTTCTCCTTTCTCCAACTTCATATGTACCACTTCCCAGTTCTCCTTTCTCCAACTTCATATGTACCACTTCCCAGTTCTCCTTTCTCCAACTTCATATGTACCACTTCCCAGTTCTCCTTTCTCCAACTTCATATGTACCACTTCCCAGTTCTCCTTTCTCCAACTTCATATGTACCACTTCCCAGTTCTCCTTTCTCCAACTTCATATGTACCACTTCCCAGTTCTCCTTTCTCCAACTTCATATGTACCACTTCCCAGTTCTCCTTTCTCCAACTTCATATGTACCACTTCCCAGTTCTCCTTTCTCCAACTTCATATGTACCACTTCCCAGTTCTCCTTTCTCCAACTTCATATGTACCACTTCCCAGTTCTCCTTTCTCCAACTTCATATGTACCACTTCCCAGTTCTCCTTTCTCCAACTTCATATGTACCACTTCCCAGTTCTCCTTTCTCCAACTTCATATGTACCACTTCCCAGTTCTCCTTTCTCCAACTTCATATGTACCACTTCCCAGTTCTCCTTTCTCCAACTTCATATGTACCACTTCCCAGTTCTCCTTTCTCCAACTTCATATGTACCACTTCCCAGTTCTCCTTTCTCCAACTTCATATGTACCACTTCCCAGTTCTCCTTTCTCCAACTTCATATGTACCACTTCCCAGTTCTCCTTTCTCCAACTTCATATGTACCACTTCCCAGTTCTCCTTTCTCCAACTTCATATGTACCACTTCCCAGTTCTCCTTTCTCCAACTTCATATGTACCACTTCCCAGTTCTCCTTTCTCCAACTTCATATGTACCACTTCCCAGTTCTCCTTTCTCCAACTTCATATGTACCACTTCCCAGTTCTCCTTTCTCCAACTTCATATGTACCACTTCCCAGTTCTCCTTTCTCCAACTTCATATGTACCACTTCCCAGTTCTCCTTTCTCCAACTTCATATGTACCACTTCCCAGTTCTCCTTTCTCCAACTTCATATGTACCACTTCCCAGTTCTCCTTTCTCCAACTTCATATGTACCACTTCCCAGTTCTCCTTTCTCCAACTTCATATGTACCACTTCCCAGTTCTCCTTTCTCCAACTTCATATGTACCACTTCCCAGTTCTCCTTTCTCCAACTTCATATGTACCACTTCCCAGTTCTCCTTTCTCCAACTTCATATGTACCACTTCCCAGTTCTCCTTTCTCCAACTTCATATGTACCACTTCCCAGTTCTCCTTTCTCCAACTTCATATGTACCACTTCCCAGTTCTCCTTTCTCCAACTTCATATGTACCACTTCCCAGTTCTCCTTTCTCCAACTTCATATGTACCACTTCCCAGTTCTCCTTTCTCCAACTTCATATGTACCACTTCCCAGTTCTCCTTTCTCCAACTTCATATGTACCACTTCCCAGTTCTCCTTTCTCCAACTTCATATGTACCACTTCCCAGTTCTCCTTTCTCCAACTTCATATGTACCACTTCCCAGTTCTCCTTTCTCCAACTTCATATGTACCACTTCCCAGTTCTCCTTTCTCCAACTTCATATGTACCACTTCCCAGTTCTCCTTTCTCCAACTTCATATGTACCACTTCCCAGTTCTCCTTTCTCCAACTTCATATGTACCACTTCCCAGTTCTCCTTTCTCCAACTTCATATGTACCACTTCCCAGTTCTCCTTTCTCCAACTTCATATGTACCACTTCCCAGTTCTCCTTTCTCCAACTTCATATGTACCACTTCCCAGTTCTCCTTTCTCCAACTTCATATGTACCACTTCCCAGTTCTCCTTTCTCCAACTTCATATGTACCACTTCCCAGTTCTCCTTTCTCCAACTTCATATGTACCACTTCCCAGTTCTCCTTTCTCCAACTTCATATGTACCACTTCCCAGTTCTCCTTTCTCAACTTCATAAGTACCACTTCCCAGTTCTCCTTTCCCAACATCATATGTACGCACTTCCCCATTTCTCCTTTCATCAACTTCATATGTACCACTTCCCATTCTCCTTTCTCCACCATCATATGTTACCAACTTCCCAGTTCTCCTTACTCCAACATCATATGTACCATTTCCTATCTCCCCCAAAACACCCCCCACGCTGGTGCTTGATAGAGCTGACTGGCATACTTTCACTTCACTCTCTTACTAATCTCATACCCCCACCATCTATCCCACTCAATCCATATCAGAAATTATACAATTTTTCATAACTACAGTCCTAAGAGCTGCCCACACATCAAACCCTCGAACATCAAGACCCTATAACATCCAAATGTTCCATTGAGGAATTCCGGATTGACCTAAAGCAATCGTGTAAAATGTGCAGCCTGGAACCAGTTACCGCTACAAACCAGTACCCACTCATCAACTACAGCCTTATCTCCTTTAAAAGAGCATTTGCCTGTTTTCATCGTACCATCCGAAAAATGTAAACAAATAGCATGGCGCGAAATAAAGTTTCCCACTATACATCCTCAACAACTATCTCAAATGTTTACCGCTGAAATCCATAAACAATCAGTCAAACATCCCCCCCATCCAGTCACGGCCCCCCGGTTCCTCCATATTCTGAGATACCCCTCATCTCTGACCCTCCCGAAGTCGCTATGACTGGGTGATTATTTCAGCCAGGACAGTAGTGGCTCTCACCTTTCTCCACACTTCCTTCTATTACAACCATTAGGGAACTACCCCCATTATCTTCACCCTATCCTCTGCTGCGTCCTTAATGCTCCCTTTTCTATTGGCTCTGACTCAGTGCTGCCAAAATCGTGCCGCCGCACTCATGAAGGCCCTGACAGTATTCACTACCGTATGCTCCGTCAACTCCCATCCTTTCTCATTATCCCTTCCTATTAACAACTAACAACCACCATTATGGACCATCAGGGAATTGTTTCATCTCATCGGCGAGAGCACTTATCCTCCCTATTCCTAAACCCAATAAATCAGGTACCATCCCCTCAAACTATCGCCCATCGCACTAACAAGCTGCTTATCAAACTACAGAGCGAATGGTTAACTTCCGCTTAATGAGTTAACTAGAATCCACAATTATAACTCCTTCCCAGTTTTGTTTTTTTCGTCCCAAGCACACTTACCCCCTTGCCATTTTGATACATATATTACATCCCATTTGCACGCCGTGAATCCGTACTAGCTATTTATTTTTGACCTAGAAAAAGCATATGATACAACATGGAGTTACCATATTCGTCCAACAAATGTCCTCTCTAGGCATACGTGGAAACATGGTGTCTTCATAAAGTCTTTCTCTCCCAAGCACTTTCCAGGTCGAAATTGCTTCTGCCACTCATCTTTTCTTCCACTAAATTTGAAGTTGTCCACAAGCAGTGTGCTTAGTACCACCTTAATCTTCTTGACAGTAAATGACATTGCCTCAGTTATACCACCAGGACCCCGGTCATCATATATTTTGATGATTTTTAAAAACATCTAAGTCCCCTGTACCCACCCCGCACATCATACCAAATCTCTACCAATTTCTTCACTCACACTATCCACAGTATCCTCCTGGCCACAAACCATGGCTTCTAGCTTTTCTACCTCCAAATCTTTCTCCATTCTTTTTCTCTATCTGCACCAACCGTGTAGGTCCTCTACCTTCACTCTTCTATATGACACTCCACTTCACCACAGGTTATTCCGCTGTAATTCCTAGGCGTCAATTTTGACTTCAAACTATCGTGGCGAGACCATATTCTATACATCAAAGAAAAAGCTCACGCCGTCTCCTAATTTTACAAACCCTATCCCATTATCCTGGCTCAGATCGAAAAACTGCTCCTTCATCTCATGTCACCTTAACCTCTCGACTCTAGATTTGTGGAAGCCCCAATCTACTCCTCTGCCTCAACTTCTCTCCTTGCTCATCTTGATACAATCCACCACTGTGGCTTCGCTTAGCCCTAGGAGCCTTCCAGTTGAGAGCCTGTACACTGAATCAAGCAAACATCTCTCGACGCTGTGCCCATCTCTCTCTCCGATGTTATGCTCGATTCCACCAACTTTTCCCCTCACTAACTAACTATCCCACGATCCCTACTTCCTACTTTGCTTCTTCTTCCACGATACCACTCCTTTTCCCACTCGCATGGATAACCTCCTCTCCATTCCCCTTTTCCCCAATTCTCCACCCTCCCGTTCTCTGTCTCATTCCGTCCCTCCATGGCTTATACCTTGCCCCCATATTTGCTCCTCGTCTAAACCCTGACCCACGACAAAATCAAGATATCCTCCCTACTGGCCTACTAACCCATTTCCTTAACCATGCCTCCACTCTGCCTTCCACCTCTAATTAACTCATTTTCCCTCCATTATACCCCGTTACACTGATCTCCAAAACCACCTCTCCTGTTCTGGTTTTTGATATTCTTCCCAACTCTACTTTCAAATACCCCCTCCCTCCTGAATCCATGTCCTTACTACAGAACTGTATGCACTCCTTTTTGCCTTAAAACACATATACTCAACTAACCCTCTTCCTCCTTATACAATTTTACTGACTCATTAACCATTTAACCCTCCATAATCAATACCCACGACCAACCCCCTTGTTTGTAAGATCCAGAACTGATTGTTTCAATACCTGTCTACATGTCTTTAAAATAAAGAACAATCAAATTTTTAACTGGGTACCCAGCATGTTTGGAATCCCGGCCAATGAATATCAGGCAGATACTCTACACTCTCAAACCTGCTATGTCCCCATCAAACCAACCCGTTCCTCACATATCCCAGCCATGGATTATTACCCACCACGTTAAGACCTTCTTGTAAATCGATGGCAAGCTTTTTGGTCTAGTCCCTCCACAACTTATAATTACATACTGTAAAACTGTCAATCTCTCCTGTCAGCACCATTCCACAGGAACAGATGTTGGAACGCTCTGGCCCTCTTACCGCATTTCTATACACGTCAACACACTTCTTTCTAATTCCACAATCCAATCCACCCCAATTCCCTTATGTAATTTTTCCTCTTTTTCAGTCCACATATTCTATTGTCATGCACAAGTTTGAATCAGCCGACTCGACTTACTCCCACCTATCCTCTCCCTACATAGACATCCCAACTTATCAGACATCCTTACAGAATCCCACACTTTTCTGCTTGACAAACCTGTTTTTCCTTCATCAAACGCCATATGTATCCTTCAACTTGATCTAACCCTTACATTACCTCAATCAACCCTAACCCATTCACTCACCAATCCCCTTAACCCCATACTTCAACTACACTAACACCCTTCACTAACATAACTATAGTGCTACATAGACCTTAGATTCTAGCACAATTTATTTGCCTTTAACCATTAATCATTTATATATACATATTAATATTCTATATAAAATATAAATATAATACTAAAAAATTTAACTAAAAATATATGTATAAAATAAATAAATGTAATATGCATATAATACAAATCCATATTATACATATAATAACATAATATAATATAAATATATATATATATATAATATATAATATATAAAATAAGCATATAATACTAAATCTGTATATATAATATCATAAATACATATTTATGTAATATATAATAAGGTATAACATATCTATGACTGAATATATAGGTATATAAATGAGAATAAGTTATTTGTGTATATATACCTATAAATACAATACGATATGTATGTATAATAAACATTATACATATATATATTTATAAACAAATATTTACAATACATATATACGTGAAAAAATGTTTGTATATATGTGTGTATGTATATATAGTATATGTAAATATACATATATAGCAATGTGTATATAAACATTTATATACATGTTGTGTTATATACATAAATACTTACGTATATAAATATATATATAGAATATAATATATATATATAATATATGTAGTTATATAGAAATATAGTATATATATATATGTGCATATATGTATAACATATATATATATATATATATATAAAAATATAATATATAACAAATATTATATATATACATATGTAAGTATATATATTATATATACATATATAATACTTTATTTACATATATTTATATATATGTGTATATAATGTATGATTATATATAAACAAGTGTATATATATCTAGATAAGTTATTTATATTTCAATATCTATGTATTAATATGTGTTGTTGTTGTGTATATATATATATAAATATGTATATATATATAAATATATATTTATATAACATATATATAAATTTATATATATATTAAACATATATAAAATAGATTTATATATATATTTATATACAATATATATATTTATATATATATTTTAATACATATATATATAATATATTTACATATATTTTAATAATAACATCTATATATATTATAATTATAATATATATATATACATATATATATTTTAATATATATATTTTAATATATATATATATAATTTATTATATATTATAAACATATATATATTTATATATATATTATATAATATATATAATATATATATTTATATATATATTTATATAAATTATATATTTATTATATAAATATAAAGATATTTATATATAAATAGGAATTTATATATATGTATATATAATATGTATATTTTAATTTATACAATATATTATTTGTATATTATTAATATGTAATATATAATTTATATATACATTTATATATATTATTTTATATAAAATATATATATTTGTCTATAAATATATATATTATATAAAAATATCTGTCTATATTATATATATATATATAAAAATATCTTTCTAAATATATATATATATATATAATATATATAAAATATCTGTCTATACATATTTTAAAATTAACCCCTATGCCAACGGATACGACGGGTAGACACCGAAGCAGGTAAAAGTGCTTGCCCATGTTAGTACATGTTTTGATTGTTTTTTATGCACATAGATGGCTATACTTGTACTAAAAGTCACCAAATGACCAGATAGTAGTAA
>NC_061838.1:15364291-15394291 GCF_019202785.1 Penaeus chinensis | reverse complement strand
TATCGCCGCGACGGGGAATTGAACTCGGGACCACGAGGGTCGGAGCCTAGTGCTCTAACCACTAGACCATATATATATATATATAATGAGTTTGTGTGTGTGTGTGCGTGTGTGTGTGTGTGTGTGTGTGTCTTCGTCTGTCTCTGTAAATGTATATATATATATATATACATATATATACACATATATACTTATATATATATATATATATATATATATATATATATATACAAACACAGATAAATATTCATATATATGTAAATTCATATATATACAATATCACATATACATATATATATATATATATATATATATATATATATATATATATATATATATATATGTGCATATATTAATGTGTGCATATATTAATATGTGCATATATTTAAATATACATATATATGTATGTATTTTTTTATATACATACATATATATGTATGTATATATATATATATATATATATATATATATATATATACATACACACACATACATATTTATATATATGTGCATATATATATGCTTATATATATATACATATATATACATATATATACATATATATACACAAATATATCTTGCAGACACACACACACACACACAGGTATACATATATATTACATATATATTATATGTAATATATATATATTTATATATATATGTATAATATATATATGTATGATATATATATGTATAATATATATGTATATATGTATATATACATATATACATACACACACATACATATTTATATATATGTGCATATATATATGCTTATATATATATACATATATATACATATATATACATATATATACACAAATATATCTTGCAGACACACACACACACACACAGGTATACATATATATTACATATATATTATATGTAATATATATATATTTATATATATATGTATAATATATATATGTATGATATATATATGTATAATATATATGTATATATGTATATATACATATATATGGTGTCTATATATATAAATATATATGGAATATATATATATATATATATATATATGTATATATATATAATATGTATATATATATATGCAATATATGTAATATATATAATATATATAAGTATTATATATAATATATATAAGTATTATATATAATATATATAAGTATTATATATATAATATATATAAGTATTATATATAATATATATAAGTATTATATATAATATATATTTATATATTATATTTATATGCTATACATATTTATGTATATATATATATATTAAATGTATTACATACCTATATAATGTATATATAACTCCCCGTGGGCGTTCCCTGATCGAAACTCGCTGGATAACGATCGCGGCTGACAAGCGTGATGCTCTCCCCCCGTCTCGCGCGTTGAGGCAAATGTTCTCTCAGAGCGCACATGCCTGGAGGCGGCCTGATAATTAGGAATAAGGGTGAGGGAGAGTTTCTTTACATAGCTTAGTTAATTAGAGAAAGAATCGTATCCTTCTCACCAAGGAACAATAAAAAGACACGGTAAAGACATAAATAATTTAAGAAATGTAGTCTCATAAATCATACATAAAATTTAAAAGGCAATGATTCACCCCTTCAAGATACAAGAAGGAGAAAAAGAAAAAACAGCATTTCTTATCATGAAATATATTAAAAGTTACATCTATGAAAACTCGTTATATACAGAATATGCCTATAATACTATATTGCTCATGTTTCGCCTGTTCTTACGTTAGGCCTGAAAACATGGCCCATGTGTTTACGGTATTGAAATTACTTCGATTTACAGAAAATGGGGCGATAGCTGAAACCATTCACAACATAAAGCACACCCACACAGGGAAACAAAAACAAAGGCACACAGGAACATTCGAACAAACACACATACACAAACATAAACATAAAGAAGCATATAAAAACATTATAAAAACACATACACAATGTATATATATGTATATATATATATATATATATATGTGTGTGTGTGTGTGTGTGTGTGTGTGTGTATATATACATACACACACACATGTATACACACACACGCTCATATATATAGGCATTATGTATATATGTATATATAAATGAACATGTATATGTATATATATACATATATATATATATATATATATGTATATTTACATGCAAATGTATATATATATATATATATATATATATATATATATATGTATACGTATATGCATATATGTATAGATTCATATATATATAATATATATATACATACATATATACATATATATATATATATATATATATATATATATATACACACACACACACATATATATATATATATACATATATATATATATATATATATATATATATATATATATATAAGTATATAAGTACACACACACACACATAGACACATACATACATATACATATATATCCATATACATATATACATATGTATATATATATATATATTTATATATATGTATATATATATATATATATATATATATATATATATTTATTTGAATGCCTATATATGCACAAAATTAAACATAAAAACCGGCATATACATCTCTTGTACACACACACACACACACACACACACACACACACACACACACACACACACACACACATATATATACATATTTAACCCCTTGCCGACGGGTACGACGGGTAGACACGTGCCATGCCCACTGTGAGTACTTGTCTGATTGTTTTTACACATAGATGGCTATACTTGTCACCAATGAGCCAGTTACGAATACTGCCTGTCTCGCCCATTCACCCTTTTCTTTGCTTTACGAATATTAAAGAAAACATTATAATAATTATAATGTTTATAATACAAAATAACACCATCTTCTTTCTTTTCATTCTTTGTTGGATTTCTTGGCTATCAACTAGCGGCATGTGGCCAAGGTTATTAAGCCAATGGATCCTATTCATTCTATCAATCTATATAAGGTCATACAGTTTTGTCTCCCATGAAAAGTGATTACTTTACTGATTATTTTTTCATCATTTGATAGTATATTTGATGGTGTGAATTGTTTATCTATTTGTTGGAAATAGTTTGTAAGTTTTCGTCTATGGATATTGTGTTGATTGCAGACTGTTAGGATATGGTTAAGGGTAAGGTTGAGTTACATATATATACTAAGTCGGGCCAACACCACCTCCTCCCTTCTATTCTTCCTGTGGGATGTGTCCCACAGGTCTATGTCTGGTTTTATTTTTTGTGTGAGTTGGTCCACTCACTTTGCCACAGATGTATTTTTGCTTTTATAAGAGACACAAAACACCTGAGATCTGTACGCACTATGGTAGTGTCAAAATCGCCAGTTGACCCGGCAAATTTGTCAGCCTGTTCATTACCATGGATACCAGAGTGACCTGGTACCCATATTAGCTTGATTGATTTGTTGGCACCGTGTAACTTACGAATGATATTACCCAGCAACTCATTTTTAGTGGTTTCCAAGGATTTAATAGCTTTAAGTGAACTTAATGAGTCTGAAAAAATAACTATTCTATCGTGGGTCGTCGATAGTGCAAAATCAATAGCTTTATCAATGGCAAAAAGTTCAGCAAGAAAAATCGATGTATGATTCGGCAGTCTAAACTTTAGTTCACATTCAGTCGACCATACACCAGCACCTACACACTTATCTGTCTTGGAGCCGTCGGTATATATATGAAAAAAAAATGATCTCTCTGAACCTCTGGCGTACCTCACCCTCCGGCGCCATGGCCTTGGCTAATGGAAGCCAGGCTACCATGATAGAAAAATTGGGTGTTTCCCATGGCGCTATATTTGACTGAACCAGGGTATCGATGGTAGAGAGATCTATACTGACTTTCTCGACAAGGTCATGGAGTCTCGTGGCAAAGGGCCTAATGCCTCCATTGCCATTAGGGTGGCTCAGGTCTCGAGCCACCCGCCTGAGTCGGAGGGGAGGTACTCGTGACTCCACCTCAAGACGCTCGATCCCAGTAAATTTCAGGGCTCTAAGACACACACGCAAACAAGCATTCTGCACAGCATCCAAACCTTTCAAACTTGTTTTCGATGCCGAGCCATACACGATTGATCAAAATCTACTTTAGACCTAATCAGGGCTTTATATACCATTAGCAAAGACTGTCTATCAGCTCCCCATTTATTACCAGAAATGCACTTTAATAAATTTAGTGCTCTTTGACATTTATTCTTTAACTGACCAATGTGGTCTTTCCAGTTGAGTCTACTATCAAAAAGTAGCCAAAGAAATCTAGCAGAATTTTGAATAGGTATTTGGTGATTGTCTAGAGTTGGCCTGATGTTCGGCTTCCTCCTACGTGAAAAAATGACCCCAATACACTTTCTAATGGAAAACTTAAAACCCCACTGGAGGCCTAAGTTATGAATCATAATCAATTCTGCATTATTGCTGGAATGCCATAATGTACAATCATCAGCATACAATGAGTATTTAAGATTCCGAGGAGGAGCATGTAAGATGTCATTGATCATACATAGAAATAATGTAGGTGACAAGACACTTCCTTGTGGGACCCCGTTTGCCTGGACAAAAATGTCCGAAAAAGTGACATTGTCGAAAAGAGTTTGACAGAGAAAGTTCTGTCAGAAATGAAATTTTGAATAAAACAAGGCAAGTTTCCTCGTAATCCAAAAGCACAAAGTTTTCTGATTAGGCCATATCGCCATGTCATGTCGTAGGCTTTTTCTATATCTAAAAATACTGAAATCAAAAATCTTTTTTGGCAATTGCCTCTTGAATATGACTGTCCAGCTTTACTAGTTGATCGAGAATTTGGCGTCCCTTTCGGAAGCCGCACTGCTCGTCAGCTAGTAAATTACTGGAATTTAAAAAATGCAATAGCCTACTATTAACAATTCTTTCCATGACCTTGCACAAGCAACTTGTCAACGCAATTGGTCGGTAGGAGATGGCAGATCTGGGATTACCCCCTCCTTCAATACAGGAATGATGTGGGCGAAGTGCCATGAGTTTGGCCAAATTTCATTGTACACTTCATGTCATCATTATTAAGATGCTTCATCATCTCATATCGAATCTCATCGGGGCCCGGGGATGTTCCTCTAGGGCTCGGACAAGCTCATTCATTGTTAGGTCTTTATTATAATCAAAGTCATCTCCTGTGGCAAAGTGAATAGGTTGCAGCTCAGCGTCTTCATTGGTGGGCAGAAAAGCGGGATGGTAAATTGCTGAGCTGCTTGTATGAGAGAACTGCCTGGCAAATACATTAGCAATGTCTTCCGGTGAATCGAAATTTGTCCCTTAGTGAATGATGTTTTTAATTTTGCAAGATGTTTTGTTCTTATTAATTTGTTTGGACAGTGGACCTAACCTCTGATATTTTTGTATTAATATTTATTGTAGAGACAAAGCTACGCCAGGAGTCTCTTTTAGCTTGTCTAATTATTATACGAGCCCTAGCTCTTGCTAGTTTGCAGTTGCAAAAGTTCTCATTATTGATGTTATTTTTGAAAAGCCTGTAGGCCTTATTGCATCGGCACAGCGCCCTGCGGCAATCTGGTGTCCACCATGGAACTCTATGCTTAACGCTATCTGTCGAAGTTTTAGGAATGGATAGCAAAGCTGCTTCTAAAATCGAATTCTAAATATTGTATACTTTATCATCAATGGTTTCTCCAACAAGTTCGAGCTTGACGCTCCTTGTGAAGGCGACCCAGTCTGCTCTTTTTACGTTAAATTTAGGCGCTGAAGGCGTTCTTGGTGTGTCGCATGAATATTCAATCAAAATAGGAAGGTGATCGCTTCCCAACGAGTCATCAATGGTGTGCCACAGGCACTTGGCTGCTACTGATGAAGAGACCATTGATAAGTCAATAAAGCTCAAATTCCCGGTATTATCGTCTACCCGCGTCGGGCTACCATCGTTCAGAAGGACTAAATCAGAATCATTAATCAGTTTAACTACTTGCTCACCTCTACAATCCGTCCGCAGGGAACCCCATAATGTATGATGAGCATTAAAATCACCTAAAATTAATTTATTTTGTGGCAGACTATCCTGAAGAGCAAAGAGCTCATCATAAATTACCACTTTATCAGGGGGACAATTAACCGAACATGTAGATAGATACGTGTTATTGATTTTTACTTTGCATGCGACAAACTCCAAAGTAGAATCAATAATCACTTCTTTAAAAGGGAGGCTTTGGTGGATGTACATGGCGACTCCACCTCCACCCCTACCCTCTCGATCCTTCCGAAACAAATGGTAGTTTCTCAATGATACGACTTCGTCAGATACGAGGTTTGTTAAATGTGTTTCTTGAAGGACTATAATATCGGGAGCATAGGACGAGGCTAATAATCTGAGGTCATTTACTTTAGATATAAGACTTCGACAGTTCCATTGTATAATGGTTAACGTGATATTACGTTCTACGGGGTTTGGAAGTGCCTTGTCCGCCAGTTTTAATTTTATTTTTCTGGGTGGGAGGTTCGTCCTCCTCTCCCTCCCTACCCAGGGGCCTTCCATGGGTATTTTTGGAGACAGTAGCCTCTATGTCCTGCGTCTTGCTGCCAGGGAGACGACCGGTGGAGGATGATCTACTTCGAGAAGCAGACCAAACACCAGACGAAGTCCTAGCAGGAGCCGCCTGGACGAGAAGGTACGATCCAGATTGTGTTTTGGTATCATCCTCCTTATGATGCTGCTTTTGCTGGGTTGATTCAGCAATTTGTTGAATTGTATTTTTCAATTCCTTGATTTGACTCATTAATTCCTTAACCGTTTCCTTTAACTCTGCAATTTCTTTATCCTTAGCTGCAAGTTCTTGACTGATGCCGCTTGCAGTGGAAGTGTTGTTAGTTGCTGCTGAAGCGTAGGAAGTATTGCTGGTCAAACCTTCAACTTTCCTCTTGGCTTCACGGTAACTATCATCGTGTCCTCTCATGTATGCTAATATTTCAGTCTCCTTCTTCAAGCTGCTGCACTCGGCAGAGCCAGATTGATGGGGACCTCCACAGTTAGCACACTTGAGTGTTTTCTCAGTACATACAGTAGTGTCATGATCTCCAGCACATTTATCACAAGTAAATTTACCAGTATCCTTATCATTGCATCGTAATGAGATGTCCAAATTTTTGGCATCTATTACAACGCATAGGTTTTTGAATGTAAGGTCGCACTTGGACACGTTCATATCCAACCGTGACATACTCAGGAATTTTACTTGAAGCATTCCCGTCTTTCTTGGTCATGCAGTTCACGTCCACTACGCTTTGGTCCTTCATATTTTCCAGAATTTCACTCTCCTCCATTGTCCTCAAATCCCTGCTAAAGATTACTCCCTTGCAGGTATTGGGGCCAATAGGGATAGTTACGTTAACCTTCAAATCATGAATCTACGTCAGTTTAAGCAAGTCCTTAATCTGGGAGTTGAATTGCACTTTTACAAGAAGGCTACCATCTCGCAATTTCTTGACAAAATCAAAATCGCCGTCCACTTGACCATCAAGGACCTTCTTGATGATGAAGGGGTTCACATTCAAAAGCGATTGATTTTCATTCACGCATTTGACAGTCAAATACTTTGCATTCTGTGGAGGTATTGAAAAGAAGTAGGGGTTCCGTTGTTCAAGGTCGTATTGGTCGTAGGCGAGTCATGGGTCGTCCCCCCTCCTTGAGGAGGAGAAGGGGTAGCCGCGGGAGCGATCATAATGGGTATCGGACCGAGTCCGACCCCTGGGCCCGTGCCCGTTGTCCTGAAGGGACCAGTTAACCCTTAACTATCGTTGATCAACCTAACAGCAATAGCTAAGAGAAGAGTGTGGCAGTTTCCGTCTTCTACCCCCTCAGTGGAAGCCTGGTTGCGTTCTCCAGTACCACAGAGGGATCGAGTTATGTGTGGGACACCTCCTTACCGCCGAACTTGCCTAGTGCGAAGGACGGTAATTCGATGCCCATCCCCCAGACGAATACGGGAGCCCACAAGGGTACTCCTGTAGGCTCAGGGAAGTCACATGAAGAGAGGAAAAGAATTCAGAATAAAGAAAAAAGTGCGCCCAAAGGACGCCCCAGACTACTGGGCCTCCCTACCCAGGGGTCAATGCTCGTAAGGGCTACCCTAGTGTAGGAGAGTGCTGCGGGTCTGAGGTGGGGTGCTGACTACACCTACTGTAGTCTCGTGTGACCTGCAACAACAAGGCACTGAAGGTGCAGGCAAAAAAGCAAATTCTGAAAAATCAGAGATTTACTCTACGTAAATTACTTTAACAAAAACTCAGAAGCAATAGCGCCGAGCGGACACCAGGGTAGCTCATGTGGCACAGGACTTTCGATCTATTGCTGCTGCGTCTGAAAAGAGGTCCGAGCTGATCAAAGTCTCGTACACGAGTCTTCTTCTTCTTCTTTGTTGGATTTCTTGGCTATCAACCAGCGTCATGTGGCCAAGGTTATTAAGCCAATGGATCCTATTTATTCTATCAATCTTTATTAGGTCATAAAGTTTTGTCTCCCTTAAAAAAAAATATTACTTTACTGATGATTGTTTCATCATCTGATAGCATGTTTATTAGTGTGAAATCTTTATTTTTAATTCGAAGGCAATTTTTGAGCTGCTGTCTATGGATGGCATATCTCGGGCATACTAGTAAAATGTGTGGTATGGATAGGTTGGTGTTGCATTGGGGGCACTGAAGAGGGAAAGTTGTCTCTATGTAGGGAGTGAGGTGGGTATATCTTGAGGCGTTGACCCTCAGCCGGGCCAACACCATCTCCTCCCTTCTTTCTTTCCTGTGGGATGTGCCCCACAGTTCAATTTCTGGCTTGATCTTGTGAGTGAGTTGGAGGCTGGTCCACTCACTTTGCCACAGGAGATGTATTTTTGCTTTTATAAGAGACACAAAACACCTGAGATCTGTACGAACTATGGTAGTGTCCAGATCGCCAGTTGACCCGGCTAGTTTGTCAGCCTGTTCATTACCATGGATACCAGAGTGACCTGGTACCCATATTAGCTTGATTGATTTATTGGCACCATGTAACTCACGAATGACATTACCCAGCAATTCATTTTTAGTGGTTTCTAAGGATTTAATAGCTTTAAGTGAACTTAATGAATCGGAAAAAATAACTATTCTATCGTGAAAAAATGACCCCAATACTCTTTCTAATAGAAAACTTAAAACCCCACTGGAGGCCCCAGTTATGAATCATATCCAGTGCCAATTGGATAAGATTTGCTGAGAATTCTGCATTATTGCTGGAGTGCCATAATGCACAATCATCAGCGTACAGTGAGTATTTAAGATTCCGAGGAGGAGCTGGTAAGATGTCATTTATCATACACAAAATAATGTTGGTGACAAGACACTTCCTTGTGGGACCCCGTTTGCCTGGACAAAAATGTCCGAAAAAGTGACATTGTCAGAAAACAATTTGATAGAAAAAGTTCTGTCAGAAATGAAATTTTTAATAAAACAAGGCAAGTTTCCACGTAATCCGAAAGCATAAAGTCCAGCTTTACTAGTTGATCGAGAGTTTGGCGTCCCTTTCGGAAACCGCACTGCTCGTCAACTAGTAAATTACTGGAATTTAGAAAATGCAATAGCATACTATTAACAATTCTTTCCATGACCTTGCATAAGCAACTTGTCAACGCAATTGGGCGTTAGGAGATGGCAAATTTGGGATAACCCCCTCCTTTCAATATGGGAATGATGTGGGCAAAGTGCCATGAGTTTGGAAAAGTGTGGCTTTTCCAAATTTCATTGTACACTTCTAGCAACTTAATCATGGCATCATGATTAAGATGATTTATCATCTCATATCGAATATCATCGGGGCCTGGGGATGTTTCTCTACAGGCTTCTAGGGCTCGGGCAAGCTCATCCATTGTTAGATCTTGGTTGTAATCAAAGTCATCTCCTGTTTCAAAGTGAATTGGTTGCAGCTCAGCCGCTTCCTTGATGGGCAGGAATGCGTGATGATAGTTTGCTGAGCTGCTTGTATGAGAGAACTGCCTGGCGAGACCATTAGCAATATCTCTAGGTGAATCAATATTATTGCCCTCTTCAATTATGTTATTTATTTTGAAAGATGTCTTTTCCTTTGGATTTTATTGATTGCGGACCAAACCTCTGATATTTTTGTATTGCTATTTATTGCAGAGACAAAGCTCAGCCAGGAGTCTCTTTTTGCTTGTCTTATTACTCTACAAGCCCTAGCTCTTGCTTGTTTGTTGCTTGTTAGTTGCTAAAGTTCTCATTTGTGATGTTATTTTTTAAAAGCCTGTAGGCCTTATTGCGTCGGCACAGCGCCCTGCGGCAATATGGTGTCCACCATGGAATTCTATGCTTAACGCTATCTGTCGAAGTTTTAGGAATGGATGGCAAAGCTGCTTCTATAATCGAATTCTGAATATTGTTTACTTTATCATCAATGGTTTCTCCAACAAGGTCAAGCTTGACGCTCCTTGTGAAGGCGACCCAGTCTGCTTTTTTTACGTTAAATTTAGGCGCTGAAGGCGTTCTCACTGTGTCGCATGAATATTTAATCAAGATAGGAAGATGATCGCTTCCCAACGAGTCGTCAATGGTGTGCCACAGGCACTTGGCTGCTACTTTACTGATAAAGCTCAAATTCCCGGTATTATCGTCCACCCGCGTGGGACTACCATCGTTCAGAAGGACTAATTCAGACTCGTTAATCAGCTGAACTACTTGCTCACCTCTACCATCCACCCGTAGGGAACCCCATAACGTATGATGAGCATTAAAATCACCTAAAATTAATTTATTTTGTGGCAGACGTTCCTGAAGAGCAAAATACTCATCATAGATTATCACTTTATCAGGCGGACAATAAACTGAACATATAGCCAGATACGTGCCATTAATTTTTACTTTGCATGCGACAAACTCCAAAGTAGAATCAATAGTCACTTCTGTAAAAGGGAGGTTTTGGTGGATGTACATGGCGACTCCGCCTCCACCCCTACCCTCACGATCCTTCCGACATAAATGGTAGTTCCTGAGAGATACGACCTCGTCAGAAACGAGGTTTGTCAAATAAGTTTCTTGGAGAACTATAATATCGGGAGCATAGGACGAGGTTAATAATTTAAGGTCATTTACTTTAGATCTAAGACTTCGACTGTTCCATTGTATAATGGTTGACGCGATGATTACGTTTTATGGGGTTTGGAAGTGCCTTGTCCACCAGTTTTTATTTTATTTTTATGGGAGGGAGGCGCCTCCTCTCCCTCGCTTCCCGGGGACCTCTCACGGGATGGTTTGGAGACAGAAGCCTCCATGTCCTGCACCTCCTGGCGAGGGAGACGACTGACATATTGCGATCTGCTTCTCTCTCGAGAAACCGATCGCGAACCAGACGAAGTCCTCACAGGAGTGGACCGGACGGGGAGGTGCGCTCCGGACTGTGATTCGGTATCAGCTTCCTTAAGAAGTTTAGGCTGGGTTGATGCAGCCATTTGATCGATCAATTTAGTAAACTGATAAACTTTAATGTTCAATTCCTTAACCGTTTGTTTCAATTCAGCAATTTCCTTATCCTTGGCTGCAAGCTGCTGACTGACATCACTTGCACTAGGGTTGTTGTTAGTTACTGCTGCAGCATAGGAAGTATCGGGTTTGTGTGTCAAACTTTTCACTTTCCTCTACAGTATAACTAACTTCATGCTTTCTCATATATGCCAATGTCTCAGTCTCCTTCTTCAGAATGCTGCACTCGGCAGATCCTGAAAGATTTGGCTAGTACATGTGATGGTGTCATTGGCTTTAGCACATTTCCGGCAAACAAATTTAGTTGAATCTTTGTCAATACATCTTAATGAGGTGTGTCCGAATTTTTGGCATCTATTACAATGCATTGTCTTTTGGACATAAGGTCTTACTTGAACACGTTCATAACCGACATTGACATATTCAGGGATTTTATTCAAAGCAAAGGTCAAAAAACACAGTCCAGTTTTCGTTTGTACATTCCCGTCCTACTTGGTCATGAACGTCCACTACGTCTTGGTCCTTCATGCTCTCAAGAATTTCACTTTCTTCCATCGTCCTCAAATCCCTGTGAAAGATTACTCCCTTACAGATATTTGGGCCGATAGGAATAGTTACTCTTACTCGAAGATCATGAATTTGCATCAGCTTAAGTAAATCCTTAATCTGGGAGTTGTATTGTACTTTAACAAGGAGGCTTCCATCTCGCAATTTTTTGACAAAATCAAAATCGCCGTCCACTTGACCATCAAGGACCTTTTTGATGATAAATGGGGTTCACGTTCAAAGGCGACTGATTTTCATTCACGCATTTTACATTCGCGAACCTTGCATTCTGGGGGGGATTTTGAAAATTGGTCGTCTCGTCTTGTCATTAGTGGGGGTACCGTTGTTCGTAGTTAGAGAGTGGTCATGAGTCGCCCCTCCTCCTTGAGGATGAGAAGGGGTAGCTGGGGAGTCATTCATTCTGGGTATCGGACCAGGTCCGACCTCTTTGCTCAAAATCGTAGTCCTGAAGGGACAAAAACCTCTTAACTGTTGTTATCAACCTAACTGCAATAGCTAAGAGAGTAAATCAGTTTTTCGTCCTCAACCCCCCCAGTGGAAGCCTGGTTGCGTTCTCCAGTACCACAGAGGGATCGAGCTATGTGTGGGACACTTCCTTACCGCCGAACTTGCCTAGGCGAAGGACGGTAATTCAATGCCCACCCCCCAAGCGAATACGGGAGTTCACGAGGAACTCCGGTAGGCTCAGGACAGTCACATTATAAGGAACAGAAATCAGGATCAAAGAAAAAGTGCGCCCAAATGACGCCCCAGACTACTAGGCCTCCCTACCAAGAGGTCAAAGCCACAAGGGCTACCCTGGTGTAGAAGAGAGCTGCGGGTCTGGGTTGGGGTGTTGACTACTACTACTGTAGCCTCGTGTCACCTGCAAAAACAAGAGCACTGAAGGTACTGGCAAAGCACAACAAATGTTCTGCAATTACAGGATTTTACTGTTTACGTTATGGAAACTCAGGAACAACGATGTCAAGCAAGACGAGAGGCCCCGGGCTCCAGGGTAGCTCAAGTGGCACAAGACTTATTATTTGTTGTTACTGCGTTTAAGAACAGGGTGTTAACTCAAAGGAGTTTGTACACGAGTGTGGGAACCATCTTTTCTTTTTCTTTTCTTTGTTGGATTTCTTGGCTATCAACCAGCGGCATGTGGCCAAGGTCATTAAGCCAATGGATCCTATTTATTCTATCAATCTATATAAGGTCGTAAAGTTTTGTCTCTCTTAGAAAAGTGATTACTTTACTTACTATTTTTTCATCATTAGACAAAAGATTTGATGTTGTAAAATCTAATTGTTTTATTCTTAAGTAGTTTTGGAGTGGTCGTCTATTGTTATTGTAGTTGGGGCATATTGTTAGTATATGAGGTATGGTGAGGGTGGTGGTGCACTGAGGGCACTGTGGAGGAAAATTTCTTTCTATATAGGGAGTGAGGTGGGTGATTCTTGAGGCGTTGACCCTAAGGCGGGCCAACACCACCTCCTCCCTTCTTTCCTTCCTGTGGGATGTGTTCCACAGTTCGATAGTGTGCTTGAATTTGTGTGTGAGTTGGAGGTTGGTCCACTCACTTTGCCACAGGAGATGTATTTTTGCTTTTATAAGAGACACAAAACACCTGAGATCTGTACGAACTATGGTCCAGATCGCCAGTTGACCCGGCTAGTTTGTCAGCCTGTTCATTACCATGGATACCAGAGTGACCTGGTACCCATATTAGTTTGATTGATTTGTTGGCACCGTGTAACTTACGAATGATATTACCCAGCAGTTCATTTTTAGTGGTTTCTAAGGATTTAATAGCTTTAAGTGAACTTAATGAATCGGAAAAAATGACTATTCTATCGTGGGTCGTCGATAGTGCAAAATCAATAGCTTTATCAATGGCAAAAAGTTCAGTAAGAAAAATCGATGTATGATTCGGCAATCTAAACTTTAGGTCACATTCAGTCGACCATACACCCGCACCTACACACTCATCTGTCTTGGAGCCGTCGGTATATATATGAAAAAAGGATAGATGTTTAATAAGGATCTCTCTGAACCTCTGGCGTACCTCACCCTCCGGCGCCATGGCCTTGGCTGATGGAAGCCAGGCTTCCATGATAGAAAAATTGGGGGTTTCCCATGGCGCTATATTTGACTTAACCAGGGTATCGATGGTAGAGAGATCTATACCGACTTTCTCGACGAGGTCGTGGAGTCTCGTGGCAAAGGGCCTAGTGCCTCCATTGCCATTAGGGTGGCTCGGGTCTCGAGCCACCTTTGCGGCATAGGTCAGTGCTAACTGGCCGCGTCTGAGTCGGAGGGGAGGTACTCCTGACTCCACCTCAAGACGCTCGATCCGAGTACATTTTAGGGCTCCAAGACACACACGCAAACAAGCATTCTGCACCGCATCCAAACCTTTCAAACTTGTTTTCGATGCCGAGCCATACACGATTGACCCATAATCTACTTTAGACCTAATCAGGGCTTTATATACCATTAGCAAAGACTGTCTATCAGCTCCCCATTTATTACCAGAAATGCACTTTAATAAATTTAGTGCTCTTTGACATTTATTTTTTAACTGACCGATGTGGTCTTTCCAATTGAGTCTACTATCAAAAAGTAGCCCAAGAAATCTAGCAGAATTTTGAATAGGTATTGGGTGGTTGTCTAGAGTTAGCCTGATGTTCGGCTTCCTCCTACGTGAAAAAATTACCCCAATACTCTTTCTAATGGAAAACTTAAAACCCCACTGGAGGCCCCAGTTATGAATCATATCCAGTGCCATTTGGATGCGATTTGCTGAGAATTCTGCATTATTGCTGGAATGCCATAATGCACAATCATCAGCGTACAGTGAGTATTTAAGATTCCGAGGAGGAGCTGGTAAGATGTCATTAATCATACATAGAAATAATGTAGGTGACAAGACACTTCCTTGTGGGACCCCGTTTGCCTGGACAAAAATGTCCGAAAAAGTGACATTGTCAGAAAACAATTTGACAGAAAACGTTCTGTCAGAAATGAAATTTTGAATAAAACAAGGCAAGTTTCCACGTAATCCGAAAGCATAAAGTTTTCTGAGTAGGCCATATCGCCATGTCATGTCGTAGGCTTTTTCTATATCTAAAAATACTGAAATCAAAAAATCTTTTTTGGCAATTGCCTCTTGAATATGACTGTCCAGCTTTACTAGTTGATCGAGAGTTTGGCGTCCCTTTCGGAAACCGCACTGCTCGTCAACTAGTAAATTACTGGAATTTAAAAAATGCAATAGCCTACTGTTAACAATTCGTTCCATGACCTTGCATAAGCAACTTGTCAACGCAATTGGGCGGTAGGAGATGGCAAATCTGGGATTACCCCCTCCTTTCAATATGGGAATGATGTGGGCAAAGTGCCATGAGTTTGGAAAAGTATGACTTTTCCAAATTTCATTGTACACTTCTAACAACTTAATCATGTCATCATGATTAAGATGCTTCATCATCTCATATCGAATCTCATCGGGGCCTGGGGATGTTCCTCTACAGGCTTCTAGGGCTCGGACAAGCTCATCCATTGTTAGATCTTTATTGTAATCAAAGTCATCTCCTGTGGCAAAGTGAATTGGTTGCAGCTCAGCCGCTTCCTTGATGGGCAGGAATGCGTGATGGTAGTTTGCTGAGCTGCTTGTATGAGAGAACTGCCTGGCGAGTGCATTAGCAATGTCTCTAGGTGAATCTAAATTGTTACCCTCTTCTATGATGTTGTTAATTTTGAATGATGTTTTTTTCTTATTTATTTTATTAATAGTGGACCAAACCTCTGATATTTTTGTATTGCTATTTATTGTAGAGACAAAGCTCCGCCAGGAGTCTCTTTTTGCTTGTCTTATTACTCTACGAGCCCTAGCTCTTGCTTGTTTGTAGTTGCAAAAGTTCTCATTTGTGATGTTATTTTGGAAAAGCCTGTAGGCCTTATTGCGTCGGCACAGCGCCCTGCGGCAATCTGGTGTCCACCATGGAACTCTATGCTTAACGCTATCTGTCGAAGTTTTAGGAATGGATAGCAAAGCTGCTTCTATAATCGAATTCTGAATATTGCTTACTTTATCATCAATGGTTTCTCCAACAAGTTCGAGCTTGACGCTCCTTGTGAAGGCGACCTAGTCTGCTTTTTTTACGTTAAATTTAGGCGCTGAAGGCGTTCTCACTGTGTCGCATGAATATTTAATCAAGATAGGAAGATGATCGCTTCCCAACGAGTCGTCAATGGTGTGCCACAGGCACTTGGCTGCTACTGATGATGAGACCAGTGATATGTCTATAAAGCTCAAATTCCCGGTATTATCGTCCACCCGCGTGGGACTACCATCATTCAGAAGGACTAGATCAGACTCGTTAATCAACTTAACTACTTGCTCACCTCTACCATCTACCCGTAGGGAACCCCATAACGTATGATGAGCATTAAAATCACCTAAAATTACTTTATTTTGTGGCAGACGTTCCTGAAGAGCAAAAAGCTCATCATAGATTATCACTTGATCAGGTGGACAGTAAACTGAACATATAGCCAGATACGTGCCATTAATTTTTACTTTGCATGCGACAAACTCCAAAGTAGAATCAATAGTCACTTCTGTAAAAGGGAGGCTTTGGTGGATGTACATGGCGACTCCGCCTCCACCCCTACCCTCACGATCCTTCCGACATAAATGGTAGTTCCTGAGCGATACGACCTCGTCCGAGACGAGGTTTGTTAAATTAGTTTCTTGGAGAACTATAATATCGGGAGCATAGGACGAGGCTAATAATTTAAGGTCATTTACTTTAGATCTAATACTTCGACAGTTCCATTGTATAATGGTTGACGCGATGATTACGTTTTATGGGGTTTGGAAGTGCCTTGTCCACCAGTTTTTATTTTCTTTTTATGGGAGGGAGGCGCCTCCTCTCCCTCGCTTCCCGGGGACCTCTCACGGGATGGTTTGGAGACAGAAGCCTCCATGTCCTGCACCTCCTGGCGAGGGAGACGACTGACAGACTGCGACCTGCTTCTCTCTCGAGAAACCGATCGCGAGCCAGACGAAGTCCTCACAGGAGTAGCCCGGACGGGAAGGTGCGCTCCGGACTGTGATTCGGTATCTTCCTCCTTATGATGTTTTGGCTGGGTTGATGCAGCCATTTGGTCGACCAATTTTGTCAGTTGATATACTTTAATGTTTAGTTCTTTAACGGTTTGTTTAAGTTCAGCAATTTCCTTATCCTTGGCTGCAAGCTGCTGACTGACATCACTTGCACTAGGGGTGTTGTTAGTTACTGCTGCAGCATAGGAAGTATCGGGTTTGTGTGTCAAACTTTCCACTTTCCTCTTAGCTTCAGTATAACTAACTTCATGCTTTCTCATATATGCCAATGTTTCAGTCTCCTTCTTCAGGATGCTGCACTCGGCAGATCCTGAATGATGGGGACCTTCACAGTTAGCACATTTGGAAATTTTGTTAGTACATGTGATGGTGTCATGGGCTTCAGCACATTTCCGGCAAACAAATTTAGATGAATCTTTGTCAATACATCTTAATGAGGTGTGTCCGAATTTTTGGCATCTATTACAATGCATTGGCTTTTGGACATAAGGTCTTACTTGAACACGTTCATAACCGACATTGACATATTCTGGGATTTTATTCAAAGCAAAGGTAAAAAAACACAGTCCAGTTTTCGTTCGTACATTCCCGTCCTTCTTGGTCATACAATGAACGTCCACTACGTCTTGGTCCTTCATGCTCTCAAGAATTTCACTTTCATCCATCGTCCTCAAATCCCTGTGAAAGATTACTCCCTTACAGATATTTGGGCCGATAGGAATAGTTACTCTTACTCGAAGATCATGAATTTGCATCAGCTTAAGTAAATCCTTAATCTGGGAGTTGTATTGTACTTTAACAAGGAGGCTTCCATCTCGCAATTTTTTGACAAAATCAAAATCGCCGTCTACTTGACCATCAAGGACCTTTTTGATGATAAATGGGGTTCACGTTCAAAGGCGACTGATTTTCATTCACGCATTTTACATTCGCGAACCTTGCATTCTGGGGGGGATTTTGAAAATTGGTCGTCTCGTCTTGTCATTAGTGGGGGTACCGTTGTTCGTAGTTAGAGAGTGGTCATGAGTCGCCCCTCCTCCTTGAGGATGAGAAGGGGTAGCTGGGGAGTCATTCATTCTGGGTATCGGACCAGGTCCGACCTCTTTGCTCAAAATCGTAGTCCTGAAGGGACAAAAACCTCTTAACTGTTGTTATCAACCTAACTGCAATAGCTAAGAGAGTAAATCAGTTTTTCGTCCTCAACCCCCCCAGTGGAAGCCTGGTTGCGTTCTCCAGTACCACAGAGGGATCGAGCTATGTGTGGGACACTTCCTTACCGCCGAACTTGCCTAGGCGAAGGACGGTAATTCAATGCCCACCCCCCAAGCGAATACGGGAGTTCACGAGGAACTCCGGTAGGCTCAGGACAGTCACATTATAAGGAACAGAAATCAGGATCAAAGAAAAAGTGCGCCCAAATGACGCCCCAGACTACTAGGCCTCCCTACCAAGAGGTCAAAGCCACAAGGGCTACCCTGGTGTAGAAGAGAGCTGCGGGTCTGGGTTGGGGTGTTGACTACTACTACTGTAGCCTCGTGTCACCTGCAAAAACAAGAGCACTGAAGGTACTGGCAAAGCACAACAAATGTTCTGCAATTACAGGATTTTACTGTTTACGTTATGGAAACTCAGGAACAACGATGTCAAGCAAGACGAGAGGCCCCGGGCTCCAGGGTAGCTCAAGTGGCACAAGACTTATTATTTGTTGTTACTGCGTTTAAGAACAGGGTGTTAACTCAAAGGAGTTTGTACACGAGTGTGGGAACCATCTTTTCTTTTTCTTTTCTTTGTTGGATTTCTTGGCTATCAACCAGCGGCATGTGGCCAAGGTCATTAAGCCAATGGATCCTATTTATTCTATCAATCTATATAAGGTCGTAAAGTTTTGTCTCTCTTAGAAAAGTGATTACTTTACTTACTATTTTTTCATCATTAGACAAAAGATTTGATGTTGTAAAATCTAATTGTTTTATTCTTAAGTAGTTTTGGAGTGGTCGTCTATTGTTATTGTAGTTGGGGCATATTGTTAGTATATGAGGTATGGTGAGGGTGGTGGTGCACTGAGGGCACTGTGGAGGAAAATTTCTTTCTATATAGGGAGTGAGGTGGGTGATTCTTGAGGCGTTGACCCTAAGGCGGGCCAACACCACCTCCTCCCTTCTTTCCTTCCTGTGGGATGTGTTCCACAGTTCGATAGTGTGCTTGAATTTGTGTGTGAGTTGGAGGTTGGTCCACTCACTTTGCCACAGGAGATGTATTTTTGCTTTTATAAGAGACACAAAACACCTGAGATCTGTACGAACTATGGTCCAGATCGCCAGTTGACCCGGCTAGTTTGTCAGCCTGTTCATTACCATGGATACCAGAGTGACCTGGTACCCATATTAGTTTGATTGATTTGTTGGCACCGTGTAACTTACGAATGATATTACCCAGCAGTTCATTTTTAGTGGTTTCTAAGGATTTAATAGCTTTAAGTGAACTTAATGAATCGGAAAAAATGACTATTCTATCGTGGGTCGTCGATAGTGCAAAATCAATAGCTTTATCAATGGCAAAAAGTTCAGTAAGAAAAATCGATGTATGATTCGGCAATCTAAACTTTAGGTCACATTCAGTCGACCATACACCCGCACCTACACACTCATCTGTCTTGGAGCCGTCGGTATATATATGAAAAAAGGATAGATGTTTAATAAGGATCTCTCTGAACCTCTGGCGTACCTCACCCTCCGGCGCCATGGCCTTGGCTGATGGAAGCCAGGCTTCCATGATAGAAAAATTGGGGGTTTCCCATGGCGCTATATTTGACTTAACCAGGGTATCGATGGTAGAGAGATCTATACCGACTTTCTCGACGAGGTCGTGGAGTCTCGTGGCAAAGGGCCTAGTGCCTCCATTGCCATTAGGGTGGCTCGGGTCTCGAGCCACCTTTGCGGCATAGGTCAGTGCTAACTGGCCGCGTCTGAGTCGGAGGGGAGGTACTCCTGACTCCACCTCAAGACGCTCGATCCGAGTACATTTTAGGGCTCCAAGACACACACGCAAACAAGCATTCTGCACCGCATCCAAACCTTTCAAACTTGTTTTCGATGCCGAGCCATACACGATTGACCCATAATCTACTTTAGACCTAATCAGGGCTTTATATACCATTAGCAAAGACTGTCTATCAGCTCCCCATTTATTACCAGAAATGCACTTTAATAAATTTAGTGCTCTTTGACATTTATTTTTTAACTGACCAATGTGGTCTTTCCAATTGAGTCTACTATCAAAAAGTAGCCCAAGAAATCTAGCAGAATTTTGAATAGGTATTGGGTGGTTGTCTAGAGTTAGCCTGATGTTCGGCTTCCTCCTACGTGAAAAAATTACCCCAATACTCTTTCTAATGGAAAACTTAAAACCCCACTGGAGGCCCCAGTTATGAATCATATCCAGTGCCATTTGGATGCGATTTGCTGAGAATTCTGCATTATTGCTGGAATGCCATAATGCACAATCATCAGCGTACAGTGAGTATTTAAGATTCCGAGGAGGAGCTGGTAAGATGTCATTAATCATACATAGAAATAATGTAGGTGACAAGACACTTCCTTGTGGGACCCCGTTTGCCTGGACAAAAATGTCCGAAAAAGTGACATTGTCAGAAAACAATTTGACAGAAAACGTTCTGTCAGAAATGAAATTTTGAATAAAACAAGGCAAGTTTCCACGTAATCCGAAAGCATAAAGTTTT
The DNA here is from genome assembly GCF_019202785.1 of Penaeus chinensis. NCBI lineage: Eukaryota > Metazoa > Arthropoda > Malacostraca > Decapoda > Penaeidae > Penaeus > Penaeus chinensis. Next base: position 15,373,371 of record NC_061838.1, on the reverse strand, counting down.
CTGAGTAGGCCATATCGCCATGTCATGTCGTAGGCTTTTTCTATATCTAAAAATACTGAAATCAAAAAATCTTTTTTGGCAATTGCCTCTTGAATATGACTGTCCAGCTTTACTAGTTGATCGAGAGTTTGGCGTCCCTTTCGGAAACCGCACTGCTCGTCAACTAGTAAATTACTGGAATTTAAAAAATGCAATAGCCTACTGTTAACAATTCGTTCCATGACCTTGCATAAGCAACTTGTCAACGCAATTGGGCGGTAGGAGATGGCAAATCTGGGATTACCCCCTCCTTTCAATATGGGAATGATGTGGGCAAAGTGCCATGAGTTTGGAAAAGTATGACTTTTCCAAATTTCATTGTACACTTCTAACAACTTAATCATGTCATCATGATTAAGATGCTTCATCATCTCATATCGAATCTCATCGGGGCCTGGGGATATTCCTCTACAGGCTTCTAGGGCTCGGACAAGCTCATCCATTGTTAGATCTTTATTGTAATCAAAGTCATCTCCTGTGGCAAAGTGAATTGGTTGCAGCTCAGCCGCTTCCTTGATGGGCAGGAATGCGTGATGGTAGTTTGCTGAGCTGCTTGTATGAGAGAACTGCCTGGCGAGTGCATTAGCAATGTCTCTAGGTGAATCTAAATTGTTACCCTCTTCTATGATGTTGTTAATTTTGAATGATGTTTTTTTCTTATTTATTTTATTAATAGTGGACCAAACCTCTGATATTTTTGTATTGCTATTTATTGTAGAGACAAAGCTCCGCCAGGAGTCTCTTTTTGCTTGTCTTATTACTCTACGAGCCCTAGCTCTTGCTTGTTTGTAGTTGCAAAAGTTCTCATTTGTGATGTTATTTTGGAAAAGCCTGTAGGCCTTATTGCGTCGGCACAGCGCCCTGCGGCAATCTGGTGTCCACCATGGAACTCTATGCTTAACGCTATCTGTCGAAGTTTTAGGAATGGATAGCAAAGCTGCTTCTATAATCGAATTCTGAATATTGCTTACTTTATCATCAATGGTTTCTCCAACAAGTTCGAGCTTGACGCTCCTTGTGAAGGCGACCTAGTCTGCTTTTTTTACGTTAAATTTAGGCGCTGAAGGCGTTCTCACTGTGTCGCATGAATATTTAATCAAGATAGGAAGATGATCGCTTCCCAACGAGTCGTCAATGGTGTGCCACAGGCACTTGGCTGCTACTGATGATGAGACCAGTGATATGTCTATAAAGCTCAAATTCCCGGTATTATCGTCCACCCGCGTGGGACTACCATCATTCAGAAGGACTAGATCAGACTCGTTAATCAACTTAACTACTTGCTCACCTCTACCATCTACCCGTAGGGAACCCCATAACGTATGATGAGCATTAAAATCACCTAAAATTACTTTATTTTGTGGCAGACGTTCCTGAAGAGCAAAAAGCTCATCATAGATTATCACTTGATCAGGTGGACAGTAAACTGAACATATAGCCAGATACGTGCCATTAATTTTTACTTTGCATGCGACAAACTCCAAAGTAGAATCAATAGTCACTTCTGTAAAAGGGAGGCTTTGGTGGATGTACATGGCGACTCCGCCTCCACCCCTACCCTCACGATCCTTCCGACATAAATGGTAGTTCCTGAGCGATACGACCTCGTCCGAGACGAGGTTTGTTAAATTAGTTTCTTGGAGAACTATAATATCGGGAGCATAGGACGAGGCTAATAATTTAAGGTCATTTACTTTAGATCTAATACTTCGACAGTTCCATTGTATAATGGTTGACGCGATGATTACGTTTTATGGGGTTTGGAAGTGCCTTGTCCACCAGTTTTTATTTTCTTTTTATGGGAGGGAGACGCCTCCTCTCCCTCGCTTCCCGGGGACCTCTCACGGGATGGTTTGGAGACAGAAGCCTCCATGTCCTGCACCTCCTGGCGAGGGAGACGACTGACAGACTGCGACCTGCTTCTCTCTCGAGAAACCGATCGCGAGCCAGACGAAGTCCTCACAGGAGTAGCCCGGACGGGAAGGTGCGCTCCGGACTGTGATTCGGTATCTTCCTCCTTATGATGTTTTGGCTGGGTTGATGCAGCCATTTGGTCGACCAATTTTGTCAGTTGATATACTTTAATGTTTAGTTCTTTAACGGTTTGTATAAGTTCAGCAATTTCCTTATCCTTGGCTGCAAGCTGCTGACTGACATCACTTGCACTAGGGGTGTTGTTAGTTACTGCTGCAGCATAGGAAGTATCGGGTTTGTGTGTCAAACTTTCCACTTTCCTCTTAGCTTCAGTATAACTAACTTCATGCTTTCTCATATATGCCAATGTTTCAGTCTCCTTCTTCAGGATGCTGCACTCGGCAGATCCTGAATGATGGGGACCTTCACAGTTAGCACATTTGGAAATTTTGTTAGTACATGTGATGGTGTCATGGGCTTCAGCACATTTCCGGCAAACAAATTTAGATGAATCTTTGTCAATACATCTTAATGAGGTGTGTCCGAATTTTTGGCATCTATTACAATGCATTGGCTTTTGGACATAAGGTCTTACTTGAACACGTTCATAACCGACATTGACATATTCTGGGATTTTATTCAAAGCAAAGGTAAAAAAACACAGTCCAGTTTTCGTTCGTACATTCCCGTCCTTCTTGGTCATACAATGAACGTCCACTACGTCTTGGTCCTTCATGCTCTCAAGAATTTCACTTTCATCCATCGTCCTCAAATCCCTGTGAAAGATTACTCCCTTACAGGTATTTGGGCCAATAGGGATAGTTACTTTAACTCGAAGATCATGAATTTGCGTCAGCTTAAGTAAATCCTTAATCTGGGAGTTGTATTGTACTTTAACAAGGAGGCTTCCATCTCGCAATTTTTTAACAAAATCAAAGTCGCCGTCCACTTGACCATCAAGGACCTTTTTGATGATAAAGGGGTTCACGTTCAAAAGCGACTGATTTTCATTCACGCATTTTACATTCGCGAACCTTGCATTCTGGGTGGGGATTGTGAAAAGTGGTCGTCTCGTCTTGTCATTAGTGGGGGTACCATTGTTCGTCATCAGATTAGTCGTAGAAGGGTCTTTAGTCGTCCCTCCTCCTTTAGGAGGAGAAGGGGTAGCCGGGGTATCACTCATACTGGGTATCGGACCAGGTCCGACCCCTTTACTCAAAATCGTAGTCCTGAAGGGACAAAAAACCTCTTAACTTTTGTTATCAACCTAAACAGCAATAGCTAAGAGAGTAAGGCAGTTTTTCGTACTCTACCCCCTCAGTGGAAGCCTGGTTGCGTTCTCCAGTACCACAGAGGGATCGAGTTATGTGTGGGACACTTCCTTACCGCCGAACTTGCCTAGGCGAAGGACGGTAATTCAATGCCCACCCCCCAAGCGAATACGGGAGTTCACGAGGAACTCCGGTAGGCTCAGGGAAGTCACATTATAAGGAAGAGATTTCAGGACCAAAGAAAAAGTGCGCCCAAATGACGCCCCAGACTACTGGGCCTCCCTACCCAGGGGTCAAAGCCACAAGGGCTACCCTGGTGTAGAAGAGAGCTGCGGGTCTGGGGTGGGGTGCTGACTACTACTACTGTAGCCTCGTGTCACCTGCAAAGCAAGAGCACTGAAGGTGCTGGCAAAGCACAACAAATGTTCTGCAATTACAGGATTTTACTTTACAGCTATTTACGTTAAGAGAACTCAGGAACAACAATGTCAAGCGAGACAAGAGGCCCCGGGCTCCAGGGTAGCTCAAGTGGCACAAGACTTTGTACTTGTTGTTACTGCGTTATAAACAAGGTGTTGCCTCATCAAGAGTTCGAACACGAGTCCGGAACCATCTTTTTTTTTTTTTTTTTTTTGGATTTCTTGGCTATCAACCAGCGGCACATGGCCAAGGTCATTAAGCCAATGGATCCTATTCATTCTATCAATCTATATAAGGTCATAAAGTTTTGTCTCCCTTAGAAAAGCACTTACTTTATTTATTATTTTTTCATCATCTGCTAAAAGGTTTGATGTTGTAAATTCTATGTTTTTGATTTGGAAGTATTTTTTGAGTGGTATTCTATTGTTGTTGTATTTATGGCAAGTTGTTAATATATGGTCTATTGTAAGGTTGATGTTGCAGTCGGGGCATTGTGGAGGGAAGGTCTTCTCAATGTAGGGAGTGAGGTGGGTTAATCTTGTTGCGTTGACCCTAAGGCGGGCCAACACCACCTCCTCCCTTCGTTCTCATCGGTATGATGTAAACCACGGTTCTATTGTGGTTTTGTGTTTGTGGTTTATTTGGAGGTTGGTCCACTCACTTTGCCACAGGAGATGTAGTTTTGCTTTTATAAGAGACACAAAACACCTGAGATCTGTACGAATTATGGTAATGTCCAAATCGTCAGTTGACCCGGCTAATTTGTCAGCCTGTTCATTGCCATGGATGCCAGAGTGGCCTGGTACCCATATTAGCTTGATTGATTTATTGGCACCGTGTAACTTACAAATGATATTACCCAGCAATTCATTTTTAGTGGTTTCTAAGGATTTAATAGCTTTAAGTGAACTTAATGAATCGGAAAAAATGACTATTCTATCGTGGGTCGTCGATAGAGCAAAATCAATAGCTTTGTCAATGGCAAAAAGTTCAGCAAGAAAGATCGATGTATGATTCGGCAGTCTAAACTTTAGTTCACATTCAGTCGACCATACACCCGCACCCACACCCTCATTTGTCTTGGAGCCGTCGGTATATATATGAAAAAAGGATAAATGCTTAATAAGGATCTCTCTAAACCGCTGGCGTACCTCACCCTCCGGCGCTATGGCCTTAGCTGATGGAAGCCAAGCTTCCATGATGGAAAAATTGGGTGTTTCCCATGGCGCTATGTTTGACTGAACCAGGGTATCAATAGTAGAGAGATCTATACCGACTTTCTCGACGAGGTCGTGGAGTCTCGTGGCAAAGGGCCTAATGCCTCCATTGCCATTGGGATGGCTCGGGTATCGAGCCACCTTAGCGGCATAGGTCAGGGCTAATTGGCCGCGTCTGAGTCGGAGGGGAGGTACTCCTGACTCCACCTCAAGACGCTCGATCCGAGTGCACTTCAGGGCTCCAAGACACACACGTAAACAGGCATTCTGCACAGCATCCAATCCTTTCAAACTTGTTTTCGATGCCGAATCATACACGATTGACCCATAATCTACTTTAGACCTAACCAGGGCTTTATATATCATTAGCAAAGACTTCCTATCAGCTCCCCATTTATTACCAGCAATGCACTTTAATAAATTTAGTGCTTTTTGACATTTATTCTTTAACTGACCAATGTGGTCTTTCCAATTAAGTCTACAATCAAAGAGTAGACCAAGAAATCTGGAATGCTGGAATGCCACAATGCACAATCATCGGCGTACAGTGAGTATTTAAGATTTCGATGGGGAGCTGGTAGGATGTCATTAATCATACATAGAAATAATGTTGGCGACAAGACACTTCCTTGTGGGACCCCGTTTGCCTGGACAAAAATGTCCGAAAAAGTGACATTGTCGGCAAAAAGTTTGACAGAGAACGTTCTGTCAGATATGAAATTTTGAATAAAACAAGGCAAGTTTCCACGTAATCCGAAAGCATAAAGTTTTCTGAGTAGGCCATATCGCCATGTCATGTCGTAGGCTTTTTCTATATCTAAAAATACTGAAATCAAAAAATCTTTTTTGGCAATTGCCTCTTGAATATGACTGTCCAGCTTTACTAGTTGATCGAGAGTTTGGCGTCCTTTTCGGAAGCCGCACTGCTCGTCAACTAGTAAATTACTGCTATTTAAAAAATGCAATAGCCTACTGTTAACAATTCGTTCCATGACCTTGCATAAGCAACTTGTCAACGCAATTGGTCGGTAGGAGATGGCAGTTCTGGGATTACCCCCTCCTTTCAATACAGGAATGATGTGGGCGAAGTGCCATGAGTTTGGAAAAGTGTGGCTTTTCCAAATTTCATTGTACACTTCTAGCAACTTAATCATGTCATCATGATTAAGATGCTTCATCATCTCATATCGAATCTCATCGGGGCCCGGGGATGTTCCTCTACAGGCTTCTAGGGCTCGGACAAGCTCATTCATTGTTAGGTCTTTATTATAATCAAAGTCATCTCCTGTGGCAAAGTGAATAGGCTGCAGCTCAGCGGCTTCCTTGGTGGGCAGGAAAGCAGGATGGTAGTTTGCTGAGCTGCTTGTATAAGAGAACTGCCTGGCGAGTACATTAGCAATGTCTTTTGGTGAATCGAAATTTGTTCCCTCGTGGATGATGTTTTTAATTTTGCAGGATGTTTTGTTTTATTAATTTTTTTGACAGTGGACCAAACCTCTGATATTTTTGTATTACTATTGATTGTAGAGACAAAGCTACGCCAGGAGTCTCTTTTAGCTTGTCTAATTACTCTACGAGCCCTAGCTCTTGCTAGTTTGTAGTTGCAAAAGTTCTCATTATTGATGTTATTTTTGAAAAGCCTGTAGGCCTTATTGCGTCGGCACAGCGCCCTGCGGCAATCTGGTGTCCACCATGGAACTCTATGCTTAACGCTATCTGTCGAAGATTTAGGAATGGATAGCAAAGCTGCTTCTAAAATCGAATTCTGAATATTGTTTACTTTATCATCAATGGTTTCTCCAACAAGTTCGAGCTTGACGCTCCTTGTGAAGGCGACCCAGTCTGCTCTTTTTATGTTAAATTTAGGCGCTGAAGGCGTTCTTGCTGTGTCGCATGAATATTTAATCAAAATAGGAAGATGATCGCTTCCCAACGAGTCGTCAATGGTGTGCCACAGGCACTTGGCTGCTACTGATGATGAGACCAGTGATATGTCTATAAAGCTCAAATTCCCGGTATTATCGTCTACCCGCGTCGGGCTACCATCGTTCAGAAGGACTAAATCAGAGTCGTTAATCAGCTTAACTACTTGCTCACCTCTACCATCCGCCCGCAGGGAACCCCATAATGTATGATGAGCATTAAAATCACCTAGAATTACTTTCTTTTGTGGCAGACTATCCTGAAGAGCAAAGGCTTTGCATGCGACAACCTCCAAAGTAGAATCAATAATCACTTCTGTAAAAGGGAGGCTTTGGTGGATGTACATGGCGACTCCGCCTCCACCCCTACCCTCACGATCCTTCCGACACAAATGGTAGTTTCTGAGTGATACGACCTCGTCGCAGACGAGGTTGTTTAAGTGTGTTTCTTGTAAGACTATAATATCGGGAGCATAGGACGAGGCTAATAATCTGAGGTCGTTTACTTTAGATCTAATACTTCGACAGTTCCATTGTATAATGGTTAACGCGATGATTACGTTTTATGGGGTTTGGAAGTGCCTTGTCCGCCAGTTTTAATTTTCTTTTTCTGGGAGGGAGGTTCGTCCTCCTCTCCCTCGCTACCCAGGGGCCTTCCATGGGTATTTTTGGAGACAGTAGCCTCCATGTCCTGCGTCTCGCTGCCAGGGAGACGCCCGGTGGAGGATGATCTGCTTCGAGAAGCAGACCAAACACCAGACGAAGTCCTAGCAGGAGCCCCCTGGACGAGAAGGTGCGATCCAGACTGTGTTTTGGTATCATCCTCCTTATGATGCTGCTGCTTTTGCTGGGTTGATTCAGCAATTTGTTGAATTGTATCTTTCAATTCTTTGATTTGACTCATTAATTCCTTGACCGTTTCCTTTAATTCAGCAATTTCTTTATCCTTAGCTGCAAGTTCCTGACTGATGCCGTTTGCACTGGAAGTGTTGTTAGTTGCTGCTGAGGCGTAGGAAGTATTGGGTTTGCTGGTCAAACCTTCAACTTTCCTCTTGGCTTCACGGTAACTAACATCATGTCCTCTCATGTATGCTAATATTTCAGTCTCCTTCTTCAAGCTGCTGCACTCGGCAGAGCCAGATTGATGGGGACCTCCACAGTTAGCACACTTGAGCATTTTCTCAGTACATACAGCAGTGTCATGTTCTCCAGCACATTTACCACAAGTAAATTTACTAGTATCTTTGTCATTGCATCGTAATGAGGTGTGTCCAAATTTTTGGCATCTATTACAGCGCATAGGTTTTTGAATGTAAGGTCGCACTTGGACACGTTCATATCCAACCGTGACATACTCAGGAATTTTACTCGAAGCAAAAGTCAAAAAGCACAATCCGGTTTTTGTTCGCACATTCCCGTCTTTCTTGGTCATGCAGTTCACGTCCACTACGCTTTGGTCCTTCATATTTTCCAGAATTTCACTCTCCTCCATTGTCCTCAAATCCCTGCTAAAGATTACTCCCTTGCAGGTATTGGGGCCAATGGGGATAATTACGTTAACCTTCAAATCATGAATCTGCGTCAGTTTAAGCAAGTCCTTAATCTGGGAGTTGAATTGCACTTTTACAAGGAGGCTACCATCTCGCAATTTCTTGACAAAATCAAAATCGCCGTCCACTTGACCATCAAGGACCTTCTTGATGATGAAGGGGCTCACATTCAAAAGCGACTGATTTTCATTCACGCATTTGACAGTCAGATACCTTGCATTCTGTGGAGGTATTGAAAAGAAGTAGGGGTTCCGTTGTTCAAGGTCGTATTGGTCGTAGGCGAGTCATGGGTCGTCCCCCCTCCTTGAGGAGGAGGAGGGTTGTTAGCCGCAGGATCAATCATGCTGGGTATCGGACCGAGTCCGACCCCTGGGCCCGTGCCCGTTGTCCTGAAGGGACCAGTTAACCCTTAACTATCGTTGAACAACCTAACAGCAATAGCTAAGAGAAGAGTGTGGCAGTTTCCGTCCTCTACCCCCCCAGTGGAAGCCTGGTTGCGTTCTCCAGTACCAAAGAGGGATCGAGTTATGTGGAAGACACCTCCTTACCGCCGAACTTGCCTAGTGCGAAGGGCGGTAATTCGATGCCCAACCCCCAAGCGAATACGGGAGCCCACAAGGGTACTCCGGTAGGCTCAGGGAAGTCACATGAAGAGAGGAAGAGAATTCAGAATAAAGAGAAAGTGCGCCCAAAGGACGCCCCAGACTACTGGGCCTCCCTACCCAGGGGTCAAAGCCCGTAAGGGCT
>NC_061838.1:15359291-15361791 GCF_019202785.1 Penaeus chinensis | reverse complement strand
GTATATATATATGCATATTTACATACATACATATATACATCTATATATGTATCTACATATATATTCATTTATATATATATATATATATATATATATACATATATATGGGTGGGTGCTTCATGATCGGGATGATGTGAAGCGATGGTGTGGTAGCCTAGTTAGCGTTAAGTGCTTGCATGCCTTCCCGCTTTCAGCTGCCACCGCTGGCTAGCCTGGTGCGAAAAAGGGAGCAACTATGCATAAGACCCCTGCCAGCTCATAGCCTCTCCATCATCAAGACTTCTACAGTGCCTCCTCGTGGCCACCCATGGAAACTAGGTACCTTGCGGTCCTAGGCTGAACTGTGAAGGCTCTTGGAGCAGCAGGAGGCCCTAAAGGTACGGAGCTATGGCCCACCGGCGTGTGGATACGCCCTGGCTTCGTACTAACTCCTGTCCCTCGCGCCCCCTGGGGTTAATGGGCGGCTGTGGGGAGGCAGGCCTTGCCAGTCGGCCCCCCCGAGATAACCACTGGCAACGACCAATATAGTTGTTGATGCTGGGGGGAGGGCTAAAGTCCCTCCTACCCAGCAAGTACGGCGGGCTGTGGGTCCCTCTGGGTTGGCGACCGCTGGGACTCGGGTGGGGAGGGGGGGTGACCCCCAATCCCAGCTGGGTCCCAGCGGCCGCCAGCCTGGCGTGATGCTTGTGGGGGAAAGCCCCAGGGAGCCCTGCAGGTGGATTATGGGGCCTGCAGCCAGCCAACCTCCTCTATATGGGGTGGCGTCAGCAGGGGTGGCAGAGGTGGCGCCCAGCTGGAGTGACTGCCCGAGGTTAGACCTCAGGCGTACTGTCAGGGTGGGGGCTTGGAACATCCGTTCCCTGCGACAGAACGATCGGTTACCACTACTATTGAGGGAATTGAAACAGCTGAGAGGTGAGGTGGCTGCTCTCTCGGAGGTGAGAAGACCTGGCAGCGGCACGATTAGTGTGGGTGGCTACACCTACTACTGGTCGGGCCGCAGCGATGGCCACCATCTCCAGGGAGTAGCCATAGCCATCTCCAGCAGACTTCAACCCTTGGTAGTTGAGGTCACTCCAGTCGATGAGCGTATTATGGTATTAAGACTGAAGCTTTCATTTGGCTTCATGTCTCTTGTTGCTGTATACGCTCCTACGGATGTATATAAACTTGAGGTGAAAGAGATGTTTTATGCCAAACTTGCATCTGTGGCAGACAGATGTCCTCGGCGAGATATTTGTATTGTTCTGTGCGACTTCAATGCGGTATCCGGCTGTGATCGAGCTGGCTACTAGATGTCTGTTGGTCCTCATGGCTCAGGAGCTGATGCTGGCAGCGAGAATAGCCTCCTTTTCCGTGACTTTGCTAGGTCCCAGAAATTGAGGATTTCTGGCTCCTGGTATCAGCGTTCTGACCCGCATCGCTGGACTTGGTACAACGATACAGGTAGAGTGGCCAAGGAGATCGACCACATCCTCGTTAGCACTCGCTGGAGGATCCTCTAGAACTGCAGTGTGTATCGAAGCGCTAAGTTCTGTGGAACTGATCATAGATTAGTTGTGGCATTTTTCCGGGTCCACTTTAGAACCCCCCGTCGCCCAAATGAACACCCTAGGGTGTTTCATTTGGACAGATTGAGGTGCGCAGGACTAGGTCACTGTTGAGAAGGGAAAAGGAACAGTTTATCAGTAGTCTTGCAGAGGAGGTCGAAAGCCATTTCCTTGTAAATGACCTTCGTCCTGCCTACCAAGCTCTGAGAAAGCTGAACTCCAAGCCCCCTTCACAGACGACTGCAGTCCGCTCAGCAAGTGGCCAGATAATCTCAGATCCTGATGGGGTGCGTGTGCGTTGGGCTGAGTATTTTGAGCAGTTGTATAAGGATCCACCAACAGTTAACATGGATGCGGGTAATGTTGAGACTCCTCTGCCAGATCCACCCATCAGCGAGGATCCACCCTCCCTGACCGAAATCAGGGGGGCGATCTCCAAGCTGAAGAGTGGTAAAGCAGTAGGTGTTTGTGGCATCCCAGCCGAATTGTTAAAGGCTGGTGGAGAACCTATGGCAAGGGGCTTGCATGCAGTCAGCCTGGTACACTGAGTAGTGTAATGCCTCAGTGATTGCTGCAGTCCCACCGATCCTCTTTCCCCTTCCAGAGAGGGATGACCACACCCCTCAGCAGGTCAGGGGGAAAGGTACCTGTCTGCCATCTGGGTGTGGTCATCCCTCTCTGGAAGGGGAAAGAGGATCGGTGGGACTGCAGCAATCACTGAGGCATTACACTACTCAGTGTACCAGGCAAGGTACTCACGCACATCTTACTGAGACGTATCAGGGACCACCTGTTGAGGCACCATAGATCGAAGCAATCTGGTTTCACTCCTGGTAAGTCCACAATAGACCGCATCCTGGTGCTTCGAATCATTATAGAGCGCCGTCGTGAGTTCGGACGTGGGCTGCTCGCAGCCTACATCGATCTCAAGAAGGCGTTTGACACGGTGC
>NC_061838.1:15349291-15354291 GCF_019202785.1 Penaeus chinensis | reverse complement strand
TATTAGTCTTTCGCTCTACCTTTGCGCAGATGTAAATGTTCATAGCGCATCTGAATAATGAATTTACTTGTGCACCAGGAAAAATAATATATTGAAATCAACTATTGTGCGCATTCACTTTTAAACAATATTAGACATCTCAATTAAAGGTTCATAGAACTAGAACATATATATTTAGGTATTTTATTCGGAGGAAATCCAAAAATCGACACCGATTGTCTGCGTCAACTGGTCAGGAGGGATTTACTCTGTGATAATCAATTTCCTTGTTTTCTACGACGCAGTTTCCTTGGTCTAATCCTCTCATCCGGTGAAAAAGGGCAAACACTGTCTCCTGAGCTAGTCCCTCTTTTTTAACCACCCGAGTTCGCGGTACTTCGCACAGGTGTTAAAGTAATTTCCTGCGGCTCATCGGGGCAGTAAATTGGGGAAAACACGAGAAGACAGACTCTTTTATTATAGCATTGTGCAAACTCGATAATTTATAACTACATAATTTTAAAAAGAAGTAGATTTCATGTTTTTCTCTTTTAATGATTTATAACAAACTTAAAAAATACATAACTAAAGGCACTCTACATTAACAATTTATATTACATCTTCACTATCGTCGTTTTCTCACGTTTCATCGAGAATGAATCGGTTCCCCTACATTGTTTTCCTCCGTTTGCGAGTTGCCGACTTGATTTTACTTCCCGACCGCGATCGTCGTCGATGTTGTTGTCGTTAGCATGAGTAAGACGCGGAAAATGAGTGGAAACAAGTTGAAGTCTCCTCTACAAGTGGTTTGATCTTCCGTCCTTCGGTGCTTCCGCATTCCCCTCCTCCTGCTGCTGCTGCTGCTGTTGCTGCTGCTCCTCCTCCTCCTCCTCCTCCTCCTCCTCCTCCTCCTCCTCCTCCTCCTCCTCCTCCTCCTCCTCCTCTTCCTCTTTCTCCTCCTCCCGCTCTCCCCCCTCCTCCTCCTCCTCCCCCTCCTCTTCCACCTCCCCCTCCTCCTCCTCCCCTCTCCTCCCTTTCCTCTTCCTCCTCCTCCTCCCCCCCTCCTCTTCCTCCTTACCGCTCCCTCTCCCTCTCCTCCTCTTCCCCCTCACCTTCCTCCTCTTTTCCCTCCCCCGTCCTCTTCCTCCCCCCCTCTTCCCCCTCCCCCTCCCCCTCCTCCTCTTCCCCTTCCCCTTCCCCCTCCCCCCTCCTTCTCCCCCCTCCCTCCTCCCCCTCCTCTTCCCCCTCTTCCCCCTCCCCCTCCTCTTCCTACCCCCCTCCTCCCTCCTCCTCTTCCCCCTCCCCCACTTCCCCCTCCCCCTCCTCCTCTTCCCCCTCCCTCTTCCCTCGCCCCCCTCCCCTTTCCTCTTCCCCCTCTCCTCTCCTCTTCCCCCTCCCCTCTCCTCTTCCCCCTCCTCCCTCCTCCTCTTCCTACCCTCCCTCCTCCTCTTCCCCCTCCTCTTCTCCCCCCTCCCCCTTCTCCTCTTCCCCCTCCCCCTCCTCCTCTTCCCCCTCCCCCTCCTCCTCTTCCCCCTCCCCCTCCTCCTCTTCCCCCTCCCCCTCCCTCCTCTTCCCTCTCCCCCCTCCCCCTCCCCCCCTCCCTCCCCCTCCCCCTTCCTCCTCTGCCAAACACGCTGTTGAAAAGGGTTTTAAAGTACAACTGTTGTGCTTTGTGGATGGCATCGCGACAGGCTTTGATATTTTCATGAATAAACAGACGCAGATATTCATCCTGCGAGAATTCATATACCTCGTGCACTTGTTCTACCACAGCCCCTAATTTGATTAGTAGCCGCAGATGTTTCAGCAGAACAAGGTAATTCTCTTGAGGAAGGTGCGATGCTGCCAACTTTTTATTCTTTGGAAGATCATGTCTGTTCTGTGTCATTAGGAGCTCTTTATTGTAGGGAGACAGGTCATGCTTTCTTAACTCCATGTGGTAGATAAGGTGATTAAGCTTATACATTTTTCTCGCCGCTTCGGGCGGAACCAGAAGATCGACTTCTGCCCAGTAGCCAATATTACCGCTTTCATCGTGGTTGCACAAACTTCTTTTTTTCAGAAGAAAATTTCCGAATATTTCCATACAGCGGCGGATAGACTGTAAAGTCAAGGCAAAGAATATATTTCAGGGTCAAAGCGGGTTATTTGCCACTGTATGAGGTCGAACACATGTTGTTAATCCTCCACTCACCAAGCACTCAATTTTGGTCGCCAATTCAGGGTCTGAGATGAGCTCCAATTCGGGTTTTGTCATTTTCAAAAATGCTTCGTATGCATATCATACTTTTTGACAAGTGTAGACCTCCACTCGCTAAGCACGTTAGGCAGCAGACCCATATCCACACACAGGTAGCAGTCAGCATAATGCCCAAGTGTGCGACATTTGGCAGCTTCCCAGACTTTCAGCACGTTGTCATATTCCTCCTTTGCAACAGTCTCCCCTGTGAGAGAACTATAAAAATATTCTACCCATCTCTAACTCCTCGTTGCATGCCTCGTCGGCTGCCCAAGCCATGATCTCCTAGGTTGTCCCACGGGCCTCCTCCATCTAGGATTGTCTCGCAGAGAGACAACCTTGAAGGGCGGGGTCATCCATGGGGAAACGAGCAAGGTAACATGGTGATCATGGATTATACAAGTAACAGGTCCCATGCCAGTCTCAAGGTGTAGCCGACGGTTGGACACATGGTCTTGCCAACTGTACCCCATGATCCAGCGAAAAGTTAATTGAGTTTATGGCTCCTGCTGCCAGACCAATCCGTCTACTGACTTTTTGGTCTGACAGCCCAGATATATGGTCTACACCACCAAGATATGCAAAGCTCTCTGTGACTTCAATGTCCTCACTGCAAGCATGGATTGACTGATAGGATTGTAACATCATTGGCAAAGTCAAGGTCTGAGACCTTGATATTGCCCAAGTTTGCTCCACACTAACTGCAAGCATGGATTGATTGATAGGATTGCAATATCATTGGCAAAGTCAAGGTCTGAGACCTTGATATTGCCCAGTTTTGCTCCACACTAACTTTGTGACTTCAATGTCCTCACTGACCGGGTTCTCCTAACAGGCCCCAAAAGTCCTGAATCTTTGTCTTGGTCCAGGAGACCTTTAGTCATAAGGGCTTCGCCTCATTACTAAATGCATCAAGCGCTGCCACCAGTGACTCCAGAGACTCAGATAGGATAGCAACATCATTGGCAAAGTCAAGATCTGAGACCTTACCCAGTGTTGCTCCACACTGACTTTGGGTAGCAGCTCTGCCCATTATCCAGTCCATGCATGTGTTGAAAAGTGTTGGTGCACGGACGCAGCCTTGCCTCACCCCTGAATTAGCACTTTTGAACACTTTCTGTACCGGTATATAGGCATGCTATTAGGCCAATAATCCATGTTGGAATTTCCCTAAGTTTCAGAATCTCCCATAGCGATTATCGATGCATCGGGTCAAACGCCCTTCTTAAGGTCAATGTAGGTTGCAAGCAACCCATGACCAAACTCAAAGCAGTGTTCCACAATTACTAGAAGTGCTAGGATACGATCTATTATGGACCTGCCAGGAGTGAATCCAGATTGGTCCAAGCCAAGTCCTAGCCTTTGGCACCAAAGAGCGACGCAAGTCCTGACTCTTGCACTGTATCAAGTGCTTTGCGCTTGAAGGACTCCCACAAAGCAACTGGATCCATCAGGTTTTCGAGTTCTGTGAATCGATCAGAGACTGCCGCAAATAACCATGGGCACACTCATCCTCCCTCAGTCTGCCCAAATGAAACACCCTACAGTGGCCACTGGAGGGATGAGGAGTTTTGAAGTGGACCTGTAGGGTATCCACAACCAGCCTATGGTCAATGCCATACAACTCGGCACTCAGGTAAACCCTGCAGTTCTGGAGGATCCTCCGTAGAGTCCTGACAAGAATGTGGTCGATATCCTTGGCCACAGTACTTGTACCACTATACCATGTCCAGTGATGTGGGTTGGAGCCCTGATATCAGGAGCCAGAAATCTCACTGCTGGGATCAGCTCCCGAGCCATGGGGGCCGACAGACGTCTCATAGCGTCTCAACGGGGATGTGAGTTTGGCATAGAATGCCTCTGTCACATCGAGTTTGCAAACATCGGTAGGAGCATACACGGCAATAAGAGATATGGAGCGAAAAGCATGCATCGGTCATCAATGCCATAATATAATACAATTACCGAGGGTTGGAGTCGGCTGGAGCCGAGCCGCCCATTGACCCTAGGGTGGCTGAGGGGCAGGAGTTGGTAAGTAGCCAGGGCGTGTCCACACGCCGTTGGGCTATGGCTCCGTACCTCTGGGGCCTCCTGCTGATCCGAGATCCTCCACAATTTAGCTTGGGACCGCAAGGTACCCAGTTTCCATGGGTTGCCATGAGGAGGCACTGCAGGTGCATATGCATATATATATATATATATATATATATATATATATATGCATATATATATATGCATATATATATATGAATATATATATATGCATATATATATTTGTCTGGCTCTAATGTATTTATTTTTTGTTCATTCTTTGTAGCACTGAAGATGAAGACGGTCTTCTTTGAAACGTTTGTCAAATAAAGAAGTTCAGCACAGCCTTGGTTATAATTTTCATCTTAAGATTACGCATATATATATATATATATATATATATATGCATATATATATGCATATATATGATATATATATGCTTATATATATATATATGCGTAATCTTAAGATGCATATATGCATATATATATGCATATATATATATGCATATGTATGATATATGATAACTTTATTTGACAAACGTTTCAAAGACGACCGTCTTCATCTTCAGTATATATATATGCATATGTATGATATATGATAACTTTATTTGACAAACGTTTCAAAGACGACCGTCTTCATCTTCAGTGCTACAAAGAATGAACAAAAAATAAATACATTAGAGCCAGACAAGGCAGAAAAAGTTAAAAAATTATAAAAATCATAAAATAAGCGAAACAAAGCGGAACAT
>NC_061838.1:15339291-15341791 GCF_019202785.1 Penaeus chinensis | reverse complement strand
TGGGTCTCAAGCATTCCGACAGCGACGACTCCCCGTTCAAATCCCGACGACTCCCCATTCAAATCCGCCTTTACAGAAACTACCCGGCATGTGGGAAAGTTAATACTGGCAGCTTCTCAGTTTGAAGATCTCGCTCCGATATCTCGCTCACACAGTTACCCGGCGAGTTCGCCAAGTCGGTAAGGGAAAAGACTCCGAATGAGACTGTTGCCGCATACGGCATAGTGTCAGAACAAACTCAAAACAACACAAATCATACCAGACCAAAACATCAAGACAAGAAAACTGTTTACCACATTAATTAAGGGAAACAACAAAACCACACTTCTCATACCTCGTGGTATAACAACCATGACTCGAGAACACAACATTACAACATTTACAATATAGCACTAAAACTTATTCTCATAACTTATTTCCACGTAATTCACTTAGGCGCAGAAAATCTTTTGTCACTACCCCCCCCTCCCAGACCCTATAACCCCCTGCCCCCTCTTACCTCCCCCTCCCACCTGTCATTCACCCGCTCTTCACCTCACTAGCGCCCTGTTCAGCACCTTAAGATGACAACGTTCCTAAATTTATTGTCAGTGGTACTACGACCATCCTGGCATTTCTTGATGTGTCCTGTTTCTCGGTAGATGGTACAGCTTTGGTTTTATCTGATGATATACGGGTGAAGGGTTGTGCAATACTCCCTTCCCTGTATTGTATCGCGGATAAGAAGTGTCACGTACGCGTGATTAATATGACTCTCATCCCATTAGCTGTATGATATAAATACAGGCTTATTTAATTTTGCAAAATTTATTCAAGAAATTCTCAAGGGTACTGGCTACAGAGGAACGCCACTGCTTCAACACTATTAGCCTGTAACCTGACCTAGGTTACTCACGCAGAGCGACAGGTTAAAGCATTGTTAGACATGAATCTTACTCCTTATTACTTGTTCCGAAAAAGGGCAACAACTTCCACCCAGTAGTAGATTACCGAAAGCTAAATAAATTAACGGTACCGGACCCTTCTCTATACCTAATCTTAGGTTGTTACTACAAGGCACTGACTCTAATATTAAGGTCTTTTTAACAACAGAACTTGCCAAGGGATTTCACAGGTCCCTATGCCACCCGATAGTATACCCTATACAGCCTTTTCAACTCATATGGGACATTTGCAGACAACTTTGCTAAAAATCTAGGTATAAATCAAAGAAGCTCAAGGCATCATGCAAACCTCTTCGACAAGGTAACAAATCATGTACACTAGTGTAAACAGTGCCCTTAATATAAAAGAAGCACAAATGTGCGTGTGTGTGCAGCAAAAGCCGGCGAAAGCTATAGAGAGTAATTTAGGGGAAAAACAAATAAAGAAAAAATCGAGGGAGTGTGGCCCTTGAGAGGGGCATTCAGTGTCGAGGGGAGGATGCCCTCTAGCTCCCCAAAATGACACCCCTGGGTATATATCGTTCTTCTATACATGCTTATTTATTATAAACTGTATTTATAAAATGTTTGCTTTTCTCTCACTTGCAATGCAGTGCCTCACTTTTTCCTCTTTTCTTAATCTTTCCCTTGTTATTTTTTGCTAATCGTCTCCCAACCCTCTGTTTATCCTTCCCTTCGTCTATATGTACATCGCATTTTCTCAATATTGCTAATTCTCCCCATTTTCCTATCATACAATTTATTCCTCTCCCTTTATATTTGATGTTTCCTTCCTTCTCTCAACCTTTCCTCGCTCACTTTCTGCCTCCTCTCTCTTAGTCCTGCAGTGACTTCTTTCTGTACATTGTCTTCTCCAAACGTTTTTTTGCTCCCTTCCTATCTATGAAGAAGAGGAAAAATAATTCAAATGGCGAGGCAGACAAGATCATACAGGTTCCCACACATGGACACGACTATTGTGGATGTCCAAGGTTCATGGATTCACGTCCAGGGACTGGACCTGGAACAGATGCAGGGCTCCGGAAGGCAGACGTTTTCCCTGCCGGGCTTTCTTCCTACTGCAATTTCGTCAGGCGTGCATTTCCCAACGCATGGTTTGGTTTCGTGCAGGCGGATTTTCCCCTGTTCGAGGTTTTGTGCAGGCGGATTTTCCGCTGTTCGAGGTTTTGTGCAGGCGGATTTTCCCCTGTTCGAGGTTTTGTGCAGGCGGATTTTCCCCTGTTCGAGGTTTTGTGCAGGCGGATTTTCCCCTGTTCGAGGTTTTGTGCAGGCGGGCATTTTCCCAGCCAGTGTTTGGTGCGCACATACATTTTCCTGTTAGTAAGTTGATGTTAAGGCTTGTAGATGAGACTGATGAAGGTTTAAATTGTGTTACGGTTTACAGTTTCTTGTTACTCAGTGTAAGAGGGGAGCAAGGATTAAAAACAAAATCCAGTGGCGAATACCTGTAGTCTGTCATGGTATATTTTGCGGTAGGCTGATCAAGGGGCTATCTTTACGTAAAGTAGATAGTTGAAAAACTCATAAATACTATTTCTTGTTTCTTTCGTGTCCAA
>NC_061838.1:15309291-15326791 GCF_019202785.1 Penaeus chinensis | reverse complement strand
GCCAAGGTGCCTTCGTCACAACATCCTCGACCCCATCCCATCACGCAATATCTGATTTCCCAACCCCTGCCTACGATCATTCTTCCTGTCACTCCTTCCCCTTCCCATTCCCCCCCCCCCCCCCCTGGCAGAACGTCATCTACCTTTACACCACAAAATAAACACTCCTACACCTTCCACGGCAGTACCAACGACCAACGCCTCTCGTAGCTTCCCCCCACCACCACCCTCCCACGACACTCTGTCCCCTCTACCCATGTAGCACTTCTGACATCACATTTCAAGCGAACAAACAAACAAACTTTGGTAGCCGCCACCTCGGGACTAGGGATCCCGACCCTTAGACTTTCTATAGATTTCTTTTAGTGGTGATTTTGACCGAGTTGGAGGCTTATTCAGTATTTATTGATTTGTATATCTGCTCCTTATTCATTGATTGTTTATCGTTTTCAAATTTGATTATTTCTCTTAATATTTTAGTATTGATAGTTCAGCAATGATCTTATATCGTCAGGAGAAAAACAGATTTATTGTTTGATAAGTATATTAGATATATTATGTATACTCAACTTTAAAAAAAAAGCTAAACAAATACATGCAACGCATTACGGACATACATGCATTAAACAAATACAAACTATTACAAACAATCAATACGCTGACAAAAGAAACGCACAGACGAATACAAATGTGTATATACACATACGAATACGAACACGAATGAAAGAACACTACACTAAAGTATATTATGTGAACACACTCGCCGAATGTTTGTTCTATATTTATAGTCACTAAGCGCAAATTTCTGCACATACACCGTCGGCTAGCGCTAGTTTTTTATCAGGGCACACGGAATTGTTACACCTTGCACTGAGAATACATGTACATGACCTGATTTGTAGTATCTCCGGCAGCGGCAAGGCAGCGTCTCCTCCACACCGTTCTGCCAGCTTTCCGGGGTTACCTCGGTGACCTAGCGGCGGGAACATAGGCAGAGGCATAGGCTCAGGCGGCTGGCGCGCCAGCCACCCCTCGTCCGGAGCCACGCAAGCGTTTACCCAACAACAACGCTGACGCGTCCGCAACCGGTATGAGGAACGAAGCCTCTACACAAGTTACACCTACAAGAAGCTACGTTAAAATCAGTAAAAGGAAAAGCAAGCAAAAACATCTTCCACCAAACCGCCAATGGGAAGATACGACATACCACTACGTGCCTGCCCCTCCTACTACCCCCCCCCCCCTGCTCCACAAGCGCCACAGCACATCAACAACTACTCGGAACGAGCGAAAACACAGAAACAAACAAACGAGCAACCGCAGCCCCACCAAGATGAGGAAGGTTTCGTTCAAGTCAACTCTAGAAAACAAAGAAGAAAAACAAAAGAGGAACGCCACTCGCCAAAACCCTTGCAAGGTGCCGACCATCCCCAGGTAGTGTACCTTTATATCATGAGTTGCCACCCAGACACAGATGAAAACGATATTGAAGACTTCCTGGAAAATAAATTCAACCAAATTTCCAATGTGAAAGCTTTCAAAATAAAAATAACAATTATTACTCAAGCTTCACAGTCACCATAAGGGGCAAGTCTTCCCCAACAATGTAAAGGTATTCCTAAATAGAAACAAGCACAAAGGCGAGCAGAATCTTTGACGTTGCAAATCCGGCGGTCAAATCATTAAACACCATCAGAATAGAACACATCAATGCACAGTCCCTTCCTCGGTCATTTCGAACAAGTTAAATTGATAATTAAGGAGAGAAATATTGATATTTTGTGCATTTGTGAAACTTGGCTTCAAATATGATCTCTGCAACTGTAAATTATACAGCAGTAGAGGACATCTGGGTAACCGTACAAGCAGTACGTATCCTTCCTTCCTCGTCGGCAGAATCTAAAGACACCCATGCCACCACAGAATCATTTGACTACGTAGAAAATGTTCTCAGAGAAATGTCAATAAAGAGAAAACCACTTTTCATCTTTGGTGATTTAAATGACGATCTAAATAAACCAAATGCAAAGTTAAATAAGCTAATTTACTAAAACAAATTTAAACAACTTATAAAGAAGCCTACGAGGATTATAGAAAACACCTCATCCATATTAGATGTTATAATAACAAACAAACCCGATATTACACTACACGCAGACGCTGTGCCGTGCCACATTGCTGATCACGAGCTTATAACCAAACAAAACAAAGCGAAAACCAGTCAATAAAACCTCTCGCAACCTAACGAATTTCGATCCTCATTCACTCTGCCAACATATAGCCAATGAATCGTCACTGTCACAGATCTTAACAACTGACGACGTTGACAAGTTAATATTCTTATAAACGTGATAAAGAACGGCCTCGATGCCTCCACTCCTTTTTAAACAAAAACTCTCGAGATAAACAGATTTGACACCACCCTTCAGGCTGAATACTATCATAAGAAGAAAATTGTGAAAACACTCCTCCACTGGGCGAATGCAGAAACGATTCCGCCGAAACGTGGAAACTAGTAAATACATTACTGCCTAAGAAGAAACAAAACACAGACACTTCCCAAAATTCTATAAATGATTTAGAACACTTTAATAACTTCTTTGTAGAAGTAGGAGACGCACTTTTGAACA
Organism: Penaeus chinensis; assembly: GCF_019202785.1. Classification (NCBI taxonomy): domain Eukaryota; kingdom Metazoa; phylum Arthropoda; class Malacostraca; order Decapoda; family Penaeidae; genus Penaeus; species Penaeus chinensis. Next base: position 15,324,161 of record NC_061838.1, on the reverse strand, counting down.
GACAACCGCCCCCACATATCAACACAACATAAACGAAATTAACCCTACAATAAACGTTTTCAGACCGCAACCAGTAGGAGTAGAAACAATTATCCTAACGATAAAACCCTTAAAAAAGACAAATTCCATGGGAACGGATGGCATTGCACATCGTTTCGCAAACGATAGTTTACCAACAATTGTATACTATCTGACAGTACTATCTGACAGAGACGAAGTTAATAATTATCGACCCATCACTATACTTCCAGTAATATCTAAAGTTCTCGAGAAAATAGTTGCAAATCAATTAACATTTTTGGAAACGAATAACCTTATATTTAACACGGTTTTAAATTATCACCCAAAACAGCATTACTAAAAGTCATAAATGAAATTTATAGTAATATAGACAACAAACAGATTTATTACTTGTAAACAAATTGACAAATCACGAAATTGATATTTTTTGGTTCAAAAGTTACCTGTCCGCGAGAACTCAGTCGGTCAAAATTCATGAAAAGGTATCATCAGAGCAATCAGTTTCGTTCGGTGTTCCACAAGGCTCCATCCTTAGCCCAGTCTTATTCCATTATATTCATAAATGTCTTTTTGTTCAGTACGCCGACGACTCTCAATTTCTCTAATCTAAATTCATTGATGGAAAAGACTAGACCCTAACAGAAGCAAAAAAATACTTCGATATGAACTAAATCCACACACAAAAAAAACACAATGTATTTTCATAGGCAGCCGTCAGAACATAGCAAAGATACCCACAGATACAGTTATAGATTTCCAAGGTTGCTACATCAAACCCAACACAACAGCAAAAAATCTAGGGGTACATATGACATACGAGACACACATTGATCACATCTACAGAAAAGTAATGGGCACTCTGATATACTTGAATCACATGAACAATAAAATACCCACAGAAACAAGAATTAATGTTATACTAACACTAGCACTTAATATCATTAATTACTGTCTAAACGTCTGGGGCTCTACAAACAAAACACAAATACAAAGGACACAGAAACTACAGAACTTCGCTTTAAGATTAGCACGAGGAAATATAAATAAATATGACCACATCACACCACATATAAACAAACTAAAAAGGCAAAAAGTACAACAGAAATACAACTATGCACGAGTATTCTAATACTACAGGGAAATTACCCAAATTGGCTATTACTTATGCAAACACCAGGTAACATAACAGGTGTCCTTACAAGACTAAATAACTCCTTATATATCAAAAGATCGAATACAGAAACCGGGGCAAGAAAAATGCAAATCCGAGAATTGGTGATCTGGAACCAACTACCAGAAAATATGAGACAACTCCAACCAAAAGACATTTAAAACAAAAGTGAAAGAACATCTACTGAAATATCAGTGACATCAGGCGTTTTAATATCAAGCCTAGCACGAACTTTCAGTCATCTGTGATATTAATGTTCTGTCTAATCTTTTAAATAAGCATTGTATAGTATCTATGTATATAACATCCTATTACATAATGTAAACAACATATATAAACAGAATACCCATTGTAATTAATGGAATAAAGTGTATTGAATTTGTATTTGAATTTGTTGCCTTTGACTTAGAATTTCCCCTCACCAGAGATGTTGCGCCGCTAAAGCCGTTCGGCATCGAAACCTGGATTAAGTGGTCAAGGCCGTAATATTACAGTTTAGGGGTAGGGTATTGCAGGGAAGGTGGGCAGGAAATGACGGCTTTTGTTCCCATAGACATGGAAAGTCTGACTATAATTTAGAATTTCCGATCACATATGCTTCTCTTGAGACAATTAATAAATCATAAAAAGTGTCATTGTGAGTAAAAAAACCCCGTTAAACTGAGAAGAAGCAAGGACCACTGCTCTATTTGTGATTCAAATTTTACCAATAATCATCAAATGTGTTACAGTCATGCCGGTTAACCATCTGTCCTTGTTTCAAAAGAAATTTCAAATCCGACTATAACTTAAAACTTCCAATCTCATCTCAATCTCAAATTTTAATTTCAGGGGTGCTAAGTTGGTGCATATCACACACGTATCCCAGTATTGATTTACACAAATGATTTATGAGAAACGTAACTATCTACAGATAATAACTAAGATCGACAAGAAATATCAATACTAGATTCTAGTTAAATATTATCTTCAACTGTCGGTAGACGCAGGGCTTCTGACATACTCAGATTGAACAACTATTTTTGTATGGCCTAACCACACTAGGATATTTTCTTGTCAAAACGCGCGGTTATACCCCCTCCTCTTCCTTGCCTCCTCAGACCTGAAGATGGAATCCAGGTGGATTCCGAAACTGTAGTCTCTCTTTTTCAATTAAATCTAGTTTTACAGTGTGGGTTTTTATACCATATATATATATACATACATATATATACATATATATATAAATATATATATATATATACATATATATATAAATACACATATATATACAATATATATATAAATATACACACACACACACATATATATATATATATATATATATATATATATATATATATATATATATATATATATACATACACTGTATATATGTAAGAATGGTCACCGATCTCCCTTGCTCCTCTTGATAGTCTCGCCGAGCAGCCAGCGGAAGCTTCATGGCCCTCCCATTAGGCGTGCGCCGCGCCTCCCAGGGGTAATCATCTACTTCCAACCAGACCTTCAGACGTCACCATAGCTGATAACCTTCCGCCCATCTATTCCAACGCCATCCGCCATTAATCCATGAATAACACGCCTTCCTCGCCGCTAAACAAGGAAGGCGTGGTGGCCTCCCCTCCCCCCTCACATTACAAAGCGACATTCTATTCTATGCATCTTCGTTTCTGAAAAGACCGGGGCAAATTCAAGTTTGCTTCGGCCTACAAGTAAATGTGCTTTCAGCAGTGCACCTCGCAGTGCTATCTCGAAAGTGTTCATGGAGAGACGAGAGAGGACACACACACAGACACACACACACACACACACACACACACACACACACACACACACACACACACACACACACACACACACACACACACACAAACATATGTATACTTTCAATGACACGCACACACACGCACACAACGCAGAGCTTAGCACATAAAAGGAGCATTTTGATAACTAATAACTATACATAAGGTTATATGGTGATAATGCAATGCACGGTGCATAACAGGTAAACAGCGTGGTTAAATGTAGTTAAAGCAGCAATATGGTAAGACACCCTTCCCTTTCTCCAGCCTGTCTCCCTCCTGTCCCCCAAGCCCCCCTCTTCGCTTGTCTTGCTCTCCACAATACTTCACAATTTTTTTTTTTTTTTCAGCGTGATTTATTATCAGAACGACGAAAACTAACAGACCGCTTTAACGTGCTTTGTAAATGAATCAGAATTCTGTTTGCCTCTTTTTTCTTGAATAATTAGATGTAGAAAAAATCCAACATCATTACTTATTGCTAATGTACCGCATAAGGCAATTACCCTCTTAATCATACTCTCTGATACACGACTCTCATCACGGAAACGCCTCTTTTCCAAGGGCAAAACAATTGATGCTTCGCTCATTTCTGTGTATTCACCCGGGAACCCTTTTATGCCACTTCATCACGCAACACCAACATTAGTAGTTCCGAGTTGCCCCGTGATCTCAGCGGCAGTGGGTCTACCGTTGAATTCACCGTAGGCTACTTTACCTCCTGCCGTGAGATGGCAGCATTAATGGATTCATGGTGCTCCTGGCGGCATGTGGGAATTATGCAGTATTGTGTCAGTTGCCTTGCACCCGGGCAAAAAGCAGGTCATTAGGTTCAGTGATGTTTTGCATAAAAAACACGGCACCAACCACAATCTTTTTACCCCTAAGGCAGGGTCCTTCACCTTGGGGTCCAAGCATCCCTAGGAGATAAAGTAAGTATTTCTTCTTAAAAACACATAGACACATGTGTATTTATATGTATATATATATATATATGTATGTATGTATGTATACCTATAACATCTTTATCTATATCTATATTTATATCTATCTATCTAAATACATATATGTGCGTGAGTGTGTGTGTCTATGTGTGTGTGTGTGTATATATATATATATATATATATATATATATATATATATATATACACACATATAAATGTACACATATATATGCATATATATATATATATATATATATATATATATATATATATATATATGTATATGTATATATATATATATATATATATATATATATATATATATATATATGTATATGTGTGTGTGTTTATGTTTGTGTGTATATATATACATATACATATTATATATATATATATATATATATATATATATATATATATATATATATATATATATATTTATATATATATGGAACGTAAGATTACTGGAAAACCCACGTGTTTATGAGAAAACAAATTAATTTAGTAACAGTTACATCAAAGTATGAACAAATTAATACATATAAATATAATACATGTTCATAAGTAAAAAATAGATAACATTTAATATAAAGAAATTCGGTATCACAAGAAAATCAAATTACAGGGACATTATTTTAATCCAAAATTATGATTTTTGAGCCAACAAACCTTAAGTTCACTTATGCGTCTATATTGAAAGGTAACATTCGATAAAATGTCTTATACTCATTTATAACCTGCGAGCCTTATGCTCTCTGTCACGAATGTCTTCCCTCTTGGAGCTTGTCTTCTCATCAGATGGCTACGAATTTAGATAATATATTCTGTGATAGGATATCAATTGTGACTAAATAATGTTAGTTATACACAAATGTATACATACATACAAATGAATAAATAAATAGATAAATAAATAAATAAATAAATATGTGTGTGTAAATGTATGTATATGTTTGCTTATATGTATATATATACATACTGTGGTAGATGGGTATGCATCTACTACTTGGACTGGTCCGTATCTCTTTAAAAAATAGATTATATGGGTGTGAGTGTCCAGAGGTATGGCTGGGTGCTGAAGGTGATGTGGAGGACTTGTCAATTCAAAAACCTTCTCCAGGTCTAGGAATGCTACCAGAGATGTGAGTGCCACTTGCTACCAGAGATGTGAGTGCCACTTGCTACCAGAGATGTGAGTGCCACTTGCTACCAGAGATGTGAGTGCCACTTGCTACCAGAGATGTGAGTGCCACTTGTGCTTAAGAGCGTGGCTATATTGTATGCTGAGCTCATGCCCCTTATGAACCCATGGATGTGTTCATGTGGGGGTCCTATTTTCTTTTGGAATCGGATTAGTACCATCCTATCTGCTGTCTTGCCCTGACAGCTGAGGCGAGAGATTGGGCAGAACTTCCCTGATTACTTTGGTTTGGGATGGGAACTATGGTAGCCCTCTTCCAGCTCTGGGATAGAGTGGAAGTTTCCCAGGACTTGATGAGTTGAAAGAATGCAAGCTCATCTGCCAGTCCTAGGTAGGAAATTATGGGGTAGATCCCATCAGAACCCGGGGGTGAGCGATAACTCAGAGAAAAGATAACATCTGAGTTATCAGGTTTAGCTGTCCTTTCTCTGATATGAGCAAGTCTGCCTTATTGTAGGCGTTCTTGGCTTGCCCTTATTTCGGCTGGCAGACTGTTGCTGCTTGTTCTCACAGAGAACTCGTGTACCAGTCGGTTTGCCTCTGATTGAGGGTCGTGGTGTGTGCATCTCGGGGCTGAGAGGCTGGTAGCTCGCCTGACCCGTTGCCACAGCTCTGTAAGGGTGGTTCGGTGGCCAAAGGACTCACACCCTTCCAGCCACTTTTCCTGCCTGACTCTTAGTAACAGTGGTTACTTGTGATAGTCCCATTGGCACACCATCTGATTTTCTCCACCAGAACCGCAGTGGCCAAGATGAGGTCTAGGACCCCTCCTCTGACATGCGTTGGCTCTTGGGTATGGAGAAGAGTGATCTCAGGGAATGTCTCAAGCACACCAGCTATGTTAAAGCCTGCCGCATCCAGTCTCCTGCAGGGAGCCAGGATGGGGTGGTGTGCATTGAAGTCTCCCTCTATGATCACCTGGCTGATGTCTAAGCTCCTACAGCCTGGCCTGCTGTACACATTGAGGGAGCCAGGTGAATCTCAACATTGCCTCCAGTGCGGTGCATCGGCTATTGTGGAGCAGTGGATTGTTGCTCTGACCAGGGTGATCAAGCCTCTGGTGCCAGCTGTGCTTAGCAGCATGAAGATGTGATAGCCTGAGAAGCGAAGAGTTCTACTCTGTTAATGTCTCCTGGAGCATGACAATGTAAATTGCACTATTGTGTGAAGAATGGCATTTCTTGTATTTCTACAAGCTATTCCACTGTAGTATGCTTAGACAGTGTACCATGATGTTACTTGGTGTTAGTTACATCAGAGATGTCTTTGTATTTGGATTCAGAGTCGGTTTCCCCATCAATAGCTTGCTGATTGAGGGATAGAGCTATCCATAGGTCCTCTGGGAGGTGGAAAGCCTTTGGCAGCTCTGACTTTGGTTGGCTTGGCTTTTCTTTATTCAGGCTTTGTCTCTGTCTATTTCCTTTGCTGGCTTTACCTGGGTACAGGCAGCCTGTTCTGACATTAACGGCACAGATTCAGCCTGTTTTGGCTCTGCCTGTGAGGGCTTGGCCAGGGTTGGAGTAGGGAAGAGTTTCGTCCTGAGGTGGGGTAGGGGCTGGTTTGGCTCTGTCCAGCTTCCTCCATTTCAGGGCTACAACAGTCTGGGTCATTACTGTCATGGCAACTGTGACTGCCTTCTCCGCCTCCTCTCTCGACGTCCCCAAAGCTGTTGCTACTGCAGTGACTACAGCAGTCAACAGGAGAGTCATATCTCTCAAATCAATAAGATGACCATCTATTGGGGAGGCTTTTGCTTGTTCTTTGAGTCTTTACTCCTGTGGTTCTTATTCTGCACTTTTAAGGGCCGGAAACTCATTTCTATTGGAGTTATCTGGTGCCGGCTGGGGAGGAGGTTAGGAGGTTGAGGAACAAAGCCTGGTCGCTTTTTAGTAGTCTCTTGTCGCCTGAGGGCCTACTCTTTCCTGACAGAGCATGCCAGGCTCCAGTCATGATGCCTTTTGGAACAGCAGGATCATTTGGCTGTTGTATCCCTTTGGCCTTCCTTGTGTGCCTTAAGGCACACCTCGGTGTTGCATGCCTTGCTATAGACACCACATTTGGGTTTGATCTTGTAGCTAGCCTCGTGGTCATCATATTTTTGAAACACCAAAGTGGCTCAGGCACATAGGTTCTGAGGTTGTAGGAGTCCCAAATCAAAGGTAGTGATTGGGGCTCCTTTCAGGGTCACCAGGAATTGCCTGACTGGGGTCTTCCTTTCCCTTAGCCCCCCTAACGGGAGCCGCCTTGCCGTGGTGGGGGGGCTTGAAGTCCAATGATCTGGTGAGCTGGAGGGGTCACCGGTGAAGGATAAGACAAAATGGCTTCCTGGTGCACCAAGGCCTATGAGAGGGGATGGTGCAACCATTCTTGGATCATTCCATCTTGTCTCCTTGTATTACAAGGAGACAGGAGTCCTGGAGGTTGAGCGATGCTACACGCTGTGCCCTGCAGCTAGCAACACACCTCTTTGGTCCTCTATTCTTGTGAGACGGGTGGCTTGATCAAGGACTGGTCAAATCAATCACCTGGTCAAATATGGCTAGGGTCATATAGGCACTTTCCAGTTGGTAGCGCATAGGTCCCGTGACTGCCGTCAGCACTGTAATAATGACTGCGTATAATCCCTCGCTACCCGTGTGGCTATTGGGAGATTTTGAATCCCAACTATAGCTTAACCTCATGGTGGGTGGGGGGTGAGGAAATTAAGAATTCTAATTTGTATGATTTCTGCAAATTTACGAAGAACATGCTCTCTCCCTAAAGACCTATGCAATCCCCTGGCCAATCCCTCTGGAACTTAACATGTCACTGTGGAACCTTACCAGCTTCCAAAGGGAAATCTTACCTGGTAAATATGAAAGTATCTCATATAGTAAACACCTAGTAGTGAAGACCATTGATGGTGTATCAGTCATGGATCTTGATATTTTTGAAGTACATCGGAAGATAGATGAGCACCACCCCACAGCGAGATGGTAGCCTGACAGTCACCAAACGAGAGTGACTATCTGCATGCGATATGCGACATTCCAGGGGCTCAAGTCTCATGTTCTCCTCATAAAACACTCAATCATTGTAAGGGAATTGTATTATCCTGAGACCTGATGAGCTATTCTGAGGAGAAATTTCTAGAAGAACTTGATACCAGCTCTTCTTCTAATTTTTGAAACATTCGTCCTTCCTGAATCAGTTAAGTTGGCATGATACCACCTCAAGTTAAAGCCATATGTGCCGAACCCTATGCGGTGCTTCAACTGCCAAGGTTATGGGCATGGAACCATCTCTTGCTGTTTAAAGGAAAATGGACAACCAAGAGTGTGTAAAGTGTGGTACAACAGGTTATCAAGGAGGTGACAACTGTCCAGGTCCAATATGCTGTTACCAGTGCAAACAAGATCATGAAGCTTCTTCTAAGCAATGTAAAAGGTAAAAATTCGAAAAAAGAAGTATTGGTAGTAAGGAGCAAGAAAAAACTTTGCCTCGGTTCCAGCCCATCCTCCTTCCCACCATCCCTTACCCTCCAATACTTCTAACACCACGCACTCAGCCATTACCTTTAAAAATCAGTCTTCAAATGCTGAAACTGACTCTGGTGAGTTGTTCCACCAGAAACGGAGTAGGAGTGAGGGACCTATTGAGGAGACTCCTGCCAAAGTAAGCTTTTTGGAGCCATCAGTTAAGGCTCCGGAGGCCTCAACGGTGACAGTTCCAGCTGCCACCACATTCACAGGGGCCTCTACTTCTAGGAAGAATGACCCTGAAGCTAATGCTACGGTACGCTCTTTGCCTGGGCAGAGGAATTCTGAGCTTGTTCAGAAGACATCTCATAGAGTGGGGTCTTTGGAGCCATCAGGCAGGGTTCCAGAGCCCTTAACAGCTCCAGCTCCAGCTGCCACCACATCCACAGGGGCCTCCACTGCTAGACAGAATGCTCCTGAACCGAAGGCTTGTCAACCTGAAGAACTGGATACCCTAATCCAGTGGAACTGTCATCTGCAACATCTGATAGCTTTATGTAACACAGTTTGTGTATGCCCACAAGAGATAATGACCAGGGAAAATCGTCCAATTTCCCTGAGAGGATTCAGAGTTTAAGTTCATAATAGAACCTTTGATAATGGACCTCATGGAGGAGTAGCAGTGATGGTACGTCAGGATATTCCCTTCCAGGCCATCCACTTGCAGACAGCACTGCTGGTGAAGGCCCTGAGGATAGGCTTGACACGACCTTACACTGTTGCATCCATATACCTCCCTCCACATCATCTCAATATAGATGATTTAGAAGATCTACTTGGGCAGTTACCACATCCATTTCTACTCTTGGGAGATTCCAATGGTCGGCATCACCTCTGGGGAGACACTTTGTGCAACCCTCGAGGAAGGGCTTTGGGGTCCTTATTCTCAAGAGTAGATGCAGTCTTACTGAACTGTGACACCCAAACTGGGACATTCTCAAATATTGACATGTCAATTGGTTCACCTGATTCACAGTTTAATTTCACTTGGCAGGTCATGGAAGACTTACATGGAAGATACCACTTTCCAATACTTTTGGAGGAGGTGACAGGTATTCCAGCCAATGGAGTGCAGAGATGGCGACTTGAACATGCGGACTGGAATCTTTTTAGATCAACTGCAGTATTGCAAGGATCTGTGAATGATTTCACGTGTGTTAAAGATGCTGTTAAGCACTTCATATCATGAATTCACCTTGCAGCAGAGGCATCCATTCCCAAAAGTAGCAAGCAGTACCATCGACCTCCAGTATCATGGTCGTCTGATAAATGCCAGCAAGCAGTCAGAGCAAGAAAAGTTGCATTAAGGCAGTTGAAACGACGCCCAAGAGATATAACCTTGTTCCATTACAAAAAGCCAAGGCCAGACAAGTGCTAAAGGAGGCTAGATGGACGTCGTGGAGGCAATATGTTTCCTCGATTATTATGTTTATGCGATAAGGTACATAAGATCGCTGGAAAGAGCACATCCATGTTACTACCTGCTCTGAAGATAGATGGCATAATCCTCACAGACAAAACAGATGTTGCAAATGAGCATCTTACACTGCCCAATTCTCCACTCTTTGGGTTGAACAGGAACAACACCCAATGTTGTTCTTCAGCAGGATTGCAGCAGAACTTGCCATTTTTGTGCAAGGAGATGGACTCTGCCGTAAGACTGCCCATGGAAGTGACGATATTCCATACCAAATGATATCGCACTTATCGGAGAGCTCCCAAAAGTTCCTGTTGGATCTATTCAATAGGATCTATAGGGAGGGAACAGTGCCATCCACATGGAAAGAGGCTATAATCATTCCTATCCCTTAACCTGGCAAGGATGCTTCCATACTAGGGAATTACAGACTGATTTCTCTCACCAGCTGCATCTGTAAGTTGATAGAGAAAATGGTAAACTTCAGGTTGACATGGCTGCTAGAAAAGGAAAATGTGCTGACCCCATATCAATATGGGTTTAGAAAATTGAGATCAATTAAAAGATGCACTTGTGAGGATGGAAACTGCAATACAGAATTCCTTTGCACAGCGACGTCACATGTTAGCAGTCTTCTTTGACCTTGAAAAGGCTTATGATACCACTTGAATGCATTGCATACTCATGAAGCTGTATGACATTGGTTTAAGAGGAACATTACCTACCTTCATACAAAGCTTCCTTGCTGACAGGAAGATTAGAGTGAGGGTGGGAAACAGTTTCTCTAACCTGGAAGATCAGCTGGAAGGGGCCCCACAAGGGAATGTCATAAGTGTGACCCTGTTTGCCATTGCTATAAATGACATTGTAAAGGTCGTTCCAAGTGCTGTCTCATGTAATCTGTATGTGAATGACCTTACACTGTTCTGCTCAGGAGGAAGCTTACAGGATGTGCAAGGACACATGCAGGCTGCAATAAATCAGGTAGTGCAGTGGGCAACATACCATGGGTTCAAATTTTCTCCATGCAAGACAATGGCTATCCATTTCCACAAATGAGGAAAGTTCCATCCTTCCCTTTGTTTGGGAGCAAATCCATTGCATTTTGTCCATGAGTTGAAGTACTTGGGTCCAATTTTTGACTCAAGGCTTACATGGGTGTCTCACATCAAACAGTTAAAGGTGAAAGCTACAAAAGCACTTAGTATTTTGCGGGTTCTTTCACACCTATCTTGGGGTGCAGACCGCACAACGCTTCTGCAACTTTACAGAGCACTCATTCATAGTAAACTTGACTATGGATGTGAGGCTTATTCATCTGGAACTCCCACTGTTCTCCGGATGTTAGACTCAGTTCATAATGAAGCTCCCAGAATCTGTACACGAAACTACAAAGGATTATGGGATCTCCTACATCCAGACTGGTTTTCAACCTCCTTGAGGATAGCCGAACCTATGGTAGGAGAATAAGAAATCTTGTGGAAGATTTTCATTTAAATCTCACTAAGGTTCTGGCTGTTGGAACTCCCGAATTGCCCCCTAGAGCAATCAAGTCGAGCTGGATTTGTTCGAAGTTGGAAAAGGTGAGAGATCTAAAGCAGAAATCAGAGAGAGATTTCTTCAATACACTTCTAAGTATCAAGAATCAGATGCAATATATACTGATGGTTCAAAATTTGAAAATGGTGTAGCTTTGTAGCAGTGAGCAGAAGGAAAACTGCATTTGGCAATCTTTCTCTATCAGCCTCGATCTCTACTGCAGAGTTACATGCCATCCTTGCAGCAGTCAAGATGACTAGAGATCTTGCGAACCATTCCGTTGTAATATATTGTGACTTGTAGTGCCTTGCAAGCCATCAAAAGCTTAAACTCATTTCATCTAGTGATGAGGGAGGCTCAAGATTGGCTTGCACTGATGTCTACATGTAACAAGATAAATCTATGTTGGGTGTCAGCACATGTTGGTATCAGTGGGAATGAGCGAGCTAATTGGAGGGCCAAGGCAGCTGCTGCTCAGCCCTGTGATGCACGTTTTTCAGTCCCACACACTGACTTGAAACCCAGCATCAGTTGTTGTCTTGCGATAAATGGAGGGAACAATGGAGGCATGCCTCTGGAAACGAACTGTGAGAGATTAGAGATGACCTTGTGAGTTGGGTGACCAGCATCCATCCCAACTGACAAGTGGAAGTTGTATTAACAAGGCTGATAATCGGGCACACAAGACTGGCTCTAGGTTAGTTTCTTCCCCGTTCTCTTGACTTCAGGTATCAATTTCTTGCATTCTGTCAGGGGAAGAGGAGAGTGAAGTTAGAAAACTTTGGCCCAGTGTTCTTTTGAACATCCATGGGATCTGAATCTTTCAAATTATTATGAGGTGGGAGGAGGGGGGGGGGGTTAGTTGCTACTTTTAATAATGGATATAGAATTCAGTTGGACCATATCAGGTATTACAGATCGAAAAAAGACCTTATATTTCCTTGGACGATCGTTAGCATGCCACTCAGGGTAGACCCATTTTAGCTGGATTTACCTTGCGTGACGTTACCTGATCCCGATAGCGGTTCCATGATCGAGCCTCGATCCTGATCACGGTCAGGAAAAGAGTCCTACAAGTAGGACACAGGGCAGAAGTCCTGGGAATCGATGGACCAATTCCCAATAGTTCCACACTGTCCCAGGCTCCCCCTGAAAGGGAGCACGGCAATTGCTTCCTCCAGGGGAAGAGAAAGCTCTTCCCCGGCTTCGGGAACGACTTCGACGTCGATCTCGAAGCTGCTACTCTCGTCATCAAGGAGGGTGTCATCCATACAATGACGTTGAGGCTGCGGGATCGGGGGATCCTTTTTGTCTTTTTTTGTACGTGTATTCGGTGGTGAGATCTGTTTGTGTTTGTGTTCAGTGTTTTTTGTAGTATTAAGTGCTTGGTCTTCGTTGTCGTGATGGTCACAAAACGTCTTTGTGTGGAGCAATGAGGCTCTGAGTTAATGTTTGCCACCTCAGTTTTTGTGGTTTCCGATGCTGTAGCGTACTCAGGAATGTATAAATTGTCGTCTTCGAAGATCTCTTCTGGGACAACAATGCTGGGGAAGCCGGTTTTTTTGTAGCATGATGGGTACAATCTTTGCGAATTTCTTAGCGTTGTATTTGGCAGCAATAAGAGCTACGTGTAAAATGGATTGTATTTTGGGGTTTGTGTTGGGTGTGAAGGTGTTGATTTGGGGAGGTGGGGGCAGAGTTGTCCTGGAGGGAGATGCAGGTCAGCTGGGTTTGCTACTCTTAATATTTTCTTTCTTTTTTGGCAGGATCCACTAACTCCAATTTGCAACCCCATTTGATGCTCCCCTTGCATTTGGCGAAGAAATGACCCATAGCAGTTTAAGCATTGTTCAATCTGAATGAAGCACTCTGGTTCGATATTATAATTTTGGACCGGTGTATTGAACAACATGATCCCTCGTGAAAGAAGTTTCTGCATTTCCCCTGAGATAGAGACACGAACCGTAACGATTCGCGACTCGGATGGCTTGTAAACGTCAAGGACAGTGACACCTTTCTTACTTCCTGGCAGATTGATTCACACGATCGTGGGAGGCTCGTCATGTCGATCTTTTTAGCATTTTGGCCTCGTTTCGGGAGAGGGAAAAGGTTGAAGCCATGATCTTTTAACTTTCTTCGGCGCCCAGAAATGGCTTCAGTTGTTCGGGTATGGTAACTGTCACTTTGAAGCCAGAGTGGACTTTAATGAGGTGTGTGACTGCCACCTCAGTGATTGTGACTATTTTCTGGAGAGCCACCTCATAAGAGATGGGTTCTTCAGCATATGATGATTTTATGACATGTCTCATAATCATTCTATAGCTTGGGTGAAATGACGGCCAAAGGTGTCCAGTCTAGCAGGTGCTAATTAGACAGAACGAGGTAAGGTGGCTAAAGGCGTTAAAAAGGGAGGGGCTCCTACCAGCCTATTCGTTTTCTATAAGAAATTCAATAGAGTGACAGTCATACCAGTCCTTAAACAAATGGATGGCAACTCAAAAAGCACTGTAAGGCAGGCACACTAAGGCCCCTCATACACACCCTCCCCTGCAGGAGGTAAAGGTCTGCCCATGCCCGAGCTCGAAGATGGGGTCCAGTTCACCGAAGAAAGGTATCCTAATGCCGAAGAAAAATGTATAGGAAAGAATGGCTATAGGGTACGAAGAAAAATGTATAGGAAAGAATGGCTATAGGGTACGAAGCTAAATGCAAGCAATTAGAATTGCGGCAACAACGAAGGGTGTGCACAAGGACCAAGGCCGAGTTCGTTATGGGGGAGTCAAATCAATCCCTTTAGCCACCACGGCAAAAACCTTGTGACAGAGGTCCTGAGGGCCCTCGGTCCTGCATCTCATCGAGGTGGCTTAAATACACAAGTGCTGTGTAAGCACGTAGGGAACGAGGGGAGCCCGCGGTCCAATGAGAGAGCAGAGAGGTGTCCTTGTTACCCAGTCGGGTCTCTGTAGTGAGTCGAAAGAAGCGCCTGCTGCTGAGGGTGCGAGGACACGGCTGTGGACCTGATGTGACCTAACCTGGGAGTATGCTGAACTTCAGGGTCGTGTACACACACACACATATATGTATATATATGTACACACATACATTATACTACTGGCAAAGATTAACCAGCCTTCCTGGGAAAGCATGTTTTATGGTTTTATTTAAGAAAATCAAATATTTTTAGAATCATTGATGAATATATTGCCACACACATACACTGAATGATTAAATATGTCAATTGAAGCATTTATATCCTA
>NC_061838.1:15304291-15306791 GCF_019202785.1 Penaeus chinensis | reverse complement strand
CATACCCGGAGTGACCTAGGTTCGAGGCCAGGTCAGGGAGGATTATATATATATATATATATATATATATATATATATATATATATATATATGCATACACACACACACACACACACACACACATATATATATTGAACAAATATATATACAAATATTGACCCCCCCCCCCATATATATGTATATATATGTACATATATATGTATATATATATGTACATATATATGTATATATATGTACATGGATAGATAGATAGAGAAATAAATGGATAGGTGTGCATATGTATATATATGATTATAAATGTATATATATTTATGATTATATATATATTTATGTGTTTATATATATTATATATACATATACATATAGAAATACACATATGTATAAATATATATGTATGTGTATATGTATCCAATTGCGGAATTACATTTCAGTACACTTGCTGAATATATATGTATATATATATACATATGGCAGCCACTTCGATGTGAAAATAGAGTAAATCGTATTTTTATGAATGAGGTGAAAACCCTAAGTTGTTTGTAAGAAATAGAATATAAATTACCAACAAGTGTATTAGCATCTATTTTTTGAAACTACGTAAGCCATTTCATCTTTTGTTCTCTTCACACAAGTGATAACAAAACATTTAGTATTAGTTATCGTTGACTTTGTAGTGGGATATGCGATTTCCTGGAATTGTTTGTTTCTCGAAATGGCAACACCTATCAGTTATAGCTGCATTTTTTCTTGAAACTTGAAAATGATTCATGTTTTAAGAATCTATGAATGGAAGCTGCATTAAATGAAAATCTTATGTCCTATACATACACGTACCATCTAGCAATGGCTAATTGAACTAATGGAGTGGCTTTCTTTTTCACCAGAACCAAACACTAAAACACTGATTCAATAAACAAAAAGCATGCTACATTATATATTTAATTACAGAACATTAGTTGAACGCAAAACCGCAGTAGCGCTACAATGTTTATAGAAGTCAATATTTGGTGATGAGTAGTTAAATAGTATGCATAATTCTTTTCGATTATTCCAAATGCTTTTCATCTTGTGCTAAACGCTGACCATAATTTCCGCTATTATTATTCCGTAAGTTGTGGCGTTTCTCTGAGGAGGCGCATTCGATCAGCTGAGCGAGAAAATACATGTTTACTGATTTCAACTCGAGCAGCTGGGTGGTTCCAAGGAGGGTGAAAAACCGGAACTTGAGTAGTTTGAAGAAAGAGGAACCATTTAGAAAAAAAAAAAAAAAAAAAAAAAAAAAAAAACACGAAATCGTATATTTGATACTCTTTGTGATAATGAATCTTCATAAATTCCTGAATATTCATTTCGTGGCAAATCCTTGTATGCTAAACAAGAAAGAAAATATACCCGATGATATATGACGTCATAATGACATATGGGAAATCCGAGGTGAAAACGAAGCTGCCAAGGCAATCTTATATTTCAATTAGAGGTTGCGTCATTGGGATGAGGGAAAGTAATTTCTCTCCCAGTGAAACAACCAAGAGTAGGGTATCTCCCGCTCGATGTGTACAGGTGAATAAGGAAGGAAGAGAAGGACACCTGAAATACCGACCTCGTTCCGGATGCCCCTTTCGTCAATGCAGCTAAAATTTGTATGAAGACCAACAGCTCCCGCTAAAAAGCCGCACGGCGAAGAAAACAACTATATGCCGATGGGATCCATCACAGAACGTTATCAGAAAGAGGTTGAACAAGCGACATTGTGTACGTCGCCTCCAATTTGCCCAGCAGTATGTGGAGAGCGTACGGGAAGCTCTATTGCTGGATGAGAAATGACAGGTGTAAATATACTTAGCCTTTTTCAATTTGCTTATAGATATAGGTCAAGTTTATATATGTATATATATATATATATGTTTATACATGCTAGTGTCCTATACGTCAAATTTATGCTCTAATTATCTATAATTATTTACTTTTCAGATGTGACAGACGATATATCTATGCAACGACGAGGAGTGGTCACGTGGTCAATAATAAGTGGGGTGAATTTTCATGCATGAACTCTCCGAAAAAAGAAAGGAGATTCAGTCAAGAGAAATAGTTAGAATTTGCTAGAAGAAATATTCCTCCCATCAGCAAGTTGCTATCCAAAGGCCCTTCCCAGAAACAACAAACTGCCCTTGACACACGTCAAGGGCAGTTACGAAGTGGTTCGGTGATTAAAACCGCATGGAAGTCCTTCCGTGGCCAATCAGGGTTTGTAACTCAAACCCGATGAAAGATGTTTTGGTGAATATTGTCACTGTTTGGGAAACGGCCAATGAAAGAACCTCCCAATATTTAACAGATCATGGAAAAAGGAATGGAAAGTGTTACGAAGGAAACCGAGACCTCACATAAGCACGTCATCTCTGTCTCAGGGATTAGACAAGGTTTTGAATACCGATATATTGTTCTTATTATAAGTATGACTGCCCCTAGTACTGGTCTTCTTTTTCTACAATTATTT
>NC_061838.1:15286791-15291791 GCF_019202785.1 Penaeus chinensis | reverse complement strand
ACCCCTTTCTTTTGCTTTCTATGGCAGGAAGCTGGCATGGAGAATTTAGTCTCAAAGAAAATTATATGAGATGACTACCAGGATTATCAGCACGAGAAAGGTCAATCAGCTGATGAGGTGTCAAATATATCTTTAACCCTTTGGGAATCAAACAGTTATATACACCCAGTACGGTTAAGGACCAGGAGATTGTGCAGAACTGGAATGTTATGATAAATCATGCACCGGCATTATCACACGTCCCCCGGAACGGAACATCAAACAGTTACGCCTATTATATATCCGTCAAACACACATTAAACATCGGTAAGGCTCGCTTCCTGTCTTCATTAGAAAGTACTTTACTTGTTGATATATTTCTGATATATTTACATCCATGACCTCATGATCTCATATACCATTCATAAGAAAAAAAGTAATACTTATACTGATACTAATGATAATGATGAACATAATGATAATAGTAATAATTTTGATAATAAAGTAATAACAAACAGTAATATTTTTCATAATAATAGTAATAACAATGATAATAATTATAATGTTAATGGTAATAATAATGATAATGTTAATGGTAATAATAATGATAATGTTAATGGTAATAATAATGATGATGTTAATGGTAATAATAATGATAATGTTAATGGTAATAATAATGATAATGTTAATGGTAATAATAATGATAATGACACTAATAATGGTAATAACAAAATTGATATAATGACGATTGATGATGATGATGATAATAATAACAATAGCAATGATGATGACAAACACTGACAAGGATCCCCTACAAACAACAAATAATTTGTATAAAAAAAAAAAAAATAGATAATGTATATATGCAAAACACTAGAAGATAGTTATGGTCCCATCGCATATTTAGAATATTTTATTTTACTCTTTCATTGTTCTATCCAGAAAACAATATCATGTGACTCTATCGGATGATTGACAGGCCGATATATGTCTGTTGGGTTGGGGATTCACACCTTGTCATCACAGTCTTCGGGCCCAAGATTATGCTTACTCGCTGCCAGCTCCCCCCTGCCTGACATACGAGTAATTCCAATATTTATGTTCTCATAAGAACGAATAATGAAAATGTATCTAAAATATTTTTATTCTAGCGTGTTCTCTAACCCTTCATTAGTAAATCTGGCTACTCAAATTAACGTAAATTCTACAACTAAAAAAAAATAAATATCAAAGACCTGTGACAGCTAGACAAATGTTTGCCTCTGGAGGGGTGACAGGGAAAGGGTTAAATGTGCAACATATCAAATGTCGTAGAGTAGTCTGCATTGTCTGGCACTGAAAGGGGCAAAGAGGGGTGACAGTAGAGGTGGTGATCAAATAGGCTGACGTAGGAACTAACAAGGGTGATTAGATAAAATGTATCGAAGGAAGAAATGTGGGATTCTGCAAGGAAGCCCGTAGGCTATGGTAGGGAGTAGCAAAGGGAGAATGGGAGTTTGAGGGTGATTAGATTGTTATAAATACGTTGTTTCTACTACCTGACTAGATTCATATCAGGTACGGCTCGGCTGAGTTGCTCATCTCGGTGCTGAATCCTGAAGATTAAGTACATGGGGATGTGAAAGTGAACAGGGAACGAGCGGAGCATGAGATCCACTTAGTGAGACATGAGGTGTTTGTGTAAACCAGTCAGGACTCAGCAGTGAGGTACTGCTAAAGGTACTCCCCCTCCAGTGTGTGCGCTAAGTGAGCAAGCGATATGTGGTGACATTTCAATCCGGGTTTACAGTGACTGGTTTCCTCTCTCTTTGGGAGTGATTGCAATGGGTGTGAGTTCCTACGGTTATAGCTGGGTTCTGAAGGTAAAGTGGAGATCAGCAGTGTTGCTGCTGCTTGCTGTGTGGCTGGAGGATCATGGGCTGCTGATCAGCAAAGTAAAATTTGCAAAGGCAAACTTTGCCTGGGCCTTTCATATATATGGCCCGGCCAGGGTCATTTATTCACAGCTGTCTCAATTGATTCATTATTAGTGAATGCTTACCAGGGTGGACGGATTGCCAACAGGCGCTCCAGCAACCACGAGAGGCATAACATTCTTGCCAGCCTGGCGGTTGATGCCTATGTGGCTGCAGACCCAGTTTATGATGATTCTTCTACCCTGAGCAAAAATCCTCTGCACTATGGTAAGTACAGTGATCAGGAAGTAGATGCCATTGTCATTCTGTCCTGTCAATAACTTCCCTAGAATCTGTATGTATAACCACATGACCTTCCCTTTAGGACGCAAGGGCTAGGGCTCCCATGATCACAATTTCCTCTGCCTGTAGTCTTGAGATGTGTCAACAACGGGAGCTTGGTCAGCAAACTGGGAATGATGGGAGCCTGTGGTGTAATCAGAGAGCCGAAAGGTGTCTGTGTCAACCAGCCAGGTCTCGGCAGTGAGTCGCGAGAAGCATCTATTGGTGAGAGTGAGGACAAGGCTGTTGGACTTGATGCGACCCAACCTGAGTTGTGCAGGTTGCAGGTCGTAACTGCTACATTGCTACCTCTTGGCTGAACGACAACAGGGTTTCGCTCAGCTTATGTAGAGCCCGGATGTAATCAAAATCGCTTTGCCATGATGGGACCCATACTAGAGGGGTTACCAGTGGGGGGGGGGAGACAAAATGGCTTCCAGGTACACCAAGGTCTATGAAAAGGGATGGTGCACCAAGGTCTATGAAAGGGGTGGTGCACCAAGGCCTAAGAGAGGGGATGGTGCACTCACCCCTGCTTCATTCCATCTTGGACCAAGGAGAACTTTCCTACCTGTGTTTGCTATATGTGGCATCCTGTATTGGTGGAAAACTGGAGTGCTTGAAGTTGAGTGATGCTGGGATCCACTCAGTGAGCCATGGCTAGCCATATTTGACTTGGGTGGTCAAATATGGCTAGGGTCAAGCAGGCACTGGCCAGTCTGCATTGCATAGGTCCTGCAACTGTGTATTTTTTCCTAATTTCCCTTTGGCTGTTGGGTGTATTTAAGCCCCAGTCTATAGCTTCACTGGTTGGACTCCTTGGTGGGTGTGGGGTTGAGGAGATGGATTGTAATTTGTATGACTTTTACCATTTTTTAATGAACTGGCTGTCTCCCTCATGACCTATACAATCCCTTGGCCAGTCCCTCCCTGTTGTCACTTTTCCAGGTTCCAAAGGGCAAAAATGGGAATCGGAATACTTCCCGGGCTCCCAGACCAAGTAAAGAGAATAGTCCTCAGTTCATCAAGGAAATCTTACCTGGTAAATATGAAAGCATTTCATATAATACCTTGTGGTGAAAACCATAGATGGTGGGTCCATCATGGAGTGTGATGTAAGATAGGTGTGATGTGATCATTGGATGACCCCACAGGAGATGATAGCCTTATAGTTTCGTCATCAGACGAAAGTGACCGTCCGTGTGCAATATGTGACATTCCAGGGGCTCGTGTTTTCACAAAAACTCAAAGAATGCAAGGGAATTGTCTTTTCCCGAGAGCTGATGAAGAGTAACTGTTAGAGGAATAAAGAGTTCAAGGTAGTGATATTGTATAATTTTATAAAGAAAGTCGATGGTTTAAACAATCGACACCAACTTTCTAACTTTTGAAAAGTTAACTGTTCCAAAATCAGTAAAGTTTGTATGGTGCCACCACAAGGTAAAACCATATGTGCCAACCCCATGAGGTTCTTTAATTGCCAGGATTATGGGCATGGAGCCAACTCTTGCCATCTTAGGGAATATTAGCCCTATTCATTACAAAAATATTTTTAATTCAGGAGTGTGTGTTAAGTGTGGTTAAACAGGTCATAAAGATGATAACTGTGCAGGTTCTATATGATGTTATCACTGCAAAGGTACACATTTGAAAACCAAATATTGTGATTAGGACCAAGGAGAAAGTTAGTTTTTCAGAAGCAGTGTCACACCAGGCTGTTTGCACAACTTGGTAGGCCCTTTGCCTTGGTTCTACCCCGTCCTCCTTCCTGTCATCCCTTATTCTCCAATACTTCTTGCACCACTACTTGGGCAGTTGCCCAAGTAGATCTTGCGCAGCTGCTCTTGAGAAATTTCAATGGCTGGCATCACCTCTGGGGAGACACTCGAAGGTTGCACAAAGGTTGCAGAAGTGCTTGTTCTCAGAGTAGATGCAGTTTTTTCTGAACAGTGACACCTGCACACTTGCAAGTCTAAACTTGGATATTCTCCAACCTGTCAGTTGGTTCACCACGTTCACAGTTGGATTTCACTTGGCAGGTCCTGGAAGACATACATGGTAATGACCATTTTCCAATACCTTTGGAAGAGGTGAATGGCATTCCAGTCAATGGGGTGAAGAGATGCCGACTTGAATATGCGGACTGGATTTTTTTTAGATCGACTACAGTAATGCCAGCCCCATCTGAAGCAAATCGAATGCTGTTTCCTTTGGGTATTTCATAATCCTCCAAGTACTGCATTATGATTTTGAAAAAGTCATGGGTATAGATATTCTCCAAATCTAGCAATCTACTTGGTATTTTCTTACTTTCTTTGTTGTAGAAATCTGCTTCTATTCTGCAACTCCCGGTGGTGTCGATGTCTGTAGTTTCGTCTATAATGATGAAAGATTTGTATATATTTTTATTTTTTTCAACTAAATAGTGCCACTCATACTGAATCACCTTAAATATAACGATACTGAACTTTGTTCTTTTTAGATAGTCTTGTTGAATAATGTGAGTCAGAAAACAATCGTTTTAATAAAGCAATCAAATGATCTGCAGTGTTAAAAGGGTTGTTGTTTTCGACAAAAAATTAAGAAAGTTTAATTTCTGCTGCCGTGACTGCACCTCCTGGCGCTTCTCACATAGTTCAGGGGTGGTACAGAAACTGGCTTGACCGTGTGTTTGACGATCTTCATAAGGCAAAGTGCACGCTCTGCTAGTCAACGCTGGCAGCAGACAGCAGCATATTGAAAAGTCTTGGTCCAGCCAGGGATTGTAGAATTTGCTGTTAGGGT
>NC_061838.1:15271791-15279291 GCF_019202785.1 Penaeus chinensis | reverse complement strand
AGATTGGGCCAAAGATAGAGCCTTGTGGAACACCGAACGAAATTGGTTGCTTTGATGGTACTTTATCATGGATTTTGACTGAGTTCTCGCGGACAGGTAACTATTGAACCATAATTTATGTATTTTCATGATTCGTTAGTTTGTTTACAAGTAGTTTATGGCTAACACTGTCAAAAGCCTTCGATAAATCACAAAGAGTGCGCAAATTGATCTGGCTGTTGTCTATATTTTTACAAATTTCATTTGGGACTTTTAATATTGCTGTTTAGGTTGATTGCTTACTCCTAAAACCGTGTTGCGTGTTAGATATAGGGTTATTTGCTTCCAAAAATATTGTTAATTGGTTTGCAACTCTTTTCTCGAGAACTTTAGATATAACTGGTATATAGTGATGTGTTGATATTTATCAATTTCGTCTTTGTCACCGGATTTGAAAATAGGTGTTATGATACCATGTTTCCAAAGTGATGGGAACACACCGGTGACTATAGATGTATTTATCATGACTGTCAGATAGTATACAATTGCTGGTAAACTATCGTTTATGAAGCGATGTGCAATGCCATTCGTTCCCACGGACTCTGTCTTTCTTAAGTGTTTTATTGTTAGGATAATTGGTTCTACTACTGGTTGCGGTCTGAAAAAGTTTGTAATAGAGCTCGTTTCATTTATGTTGTGCTGATATGTAGGGATGGTTTTCTGTTCATAAGTGCGTCTACCGACTTCTGCAAAGAGGTTATTATAGTGTTCTATGTTATTTATGGAATTTAGGGAAATGCCTGTGTTTTGTTTCTTCTTGGGCACTAATGTATTTACTAGTTTCATGTTTCGGCAGAATCGCTTCTACATTCATTAATCTTACTTTTATAATGATTAGTTTTCGCACAGTGGAGGAGTGTTTTCACATTTTTCTTACAATGTTTGTATTCACCCTGAAAGGTGGTGTCAAATTTGTTTATCTTGAGAGCTTTATGAGTAATATTTCTATCATTATGGCCCTCTTAATGTTGCCATTTATCCATGGGGCGGGAGGACGTCTAACTGCTTTTGTTTTAAAAAGGACGGAGGCATCTATACCGTTCTTAGAGTCTTAGACTGGTTTTCAAAAGAACCTCACAGACCACTGCAAGTTGTCTAGATGGAGTTTCTGGCTCGATAATGGGACATATACGATGCTACAGATAATATATCCGTGTCTGATAACATTATGCAAAAGAGGCACCATGTTAATTCAGGGAGAGTCCATGGCCACTTAGCAGGTAAATGGAGTTTTTTTCTGCACTCGAAGCGGTCAGAACCTAGTTGCTCTTATTCACAATATCTTGAAGCGGTGGCACACACAACTCCATAAGGACTCTTATTCCAAAAAACAAGCCTGTCTGTATTGGATTTATTCAGCCACAGCCATCAGTGCTTCATATGACAAAGGTACAGCTGGACACAATTCTTCACTGTTAATGAGTTCTTCGAGAGGACATAGATCACTCATTGATCTTACTATGCAGTCGTTCCCTCAACCACAGCCGCCTTTGGGTAAATTTCTTTATGATACATCAATTTTTTCACTATATCTTTATCAATTTTTCCACTATATCTTTATGTCTACACGCCCTCCACTATAGAAGGCCTCATCAACCAGGCGCTGTTTGGTAGAAGTGTCAGCTATTCATAAAGAGGACTGAAATATGCCACGCAGCTTGACTTTTATCCTTCCATCCGAGGCCACTTTCCTTCCCTTTTACAGGTGTCTCCAATATAGTCACTGCACAGGATGCTAGACCTAGCATCGTTTCATTAATAAACTGACACGATTCCTCAAGTTGCCCTATCGTTCCTCATCGCTTTGGTTGCAGGTATACAAACGTTTCAGCTGGCGCTGTCTAACGAGCCTAATGATTCAGGGTCATCTTTTCCCTTACTCCACAAACAGATTCTTGCTAGGAATGAGCGAATGGATCATTTAGATGGCGTTTGACAATGGCTAAGGCGGTTCCTAAGTGCAGATTAAGAGAGGAAACTAACACTGATTTGCACACTCACACTTATTTACTAAAGGCTTGGTAGCGGTTACAGCTGTTCTGTTAAACGATGGCACATTAATATGCATAGCCTAGGGAAAACTGGTGATACTGAGGAGCCTTTTCGTTCATAAGCTGCCAAGAATCAGAATCATAACCACCACTGCCACAGTATGTAAAATCTATTTTATACATACGAAGAAAATGCCACCAAAATACGCGCCTACATCAATTATTGCCATTGTTATTGCTCTTGCACTATATGTCAGGAACCGCGCACAGCTGTTCATTGCTCAAGGCAGGGTATTTCCTTTGAAACTAGATTTAAATTGTTTTATGTGTGTGTGTGTATGTGTTTATGCATGTACGTATATAGAGGCACTGAGAAAAGTGCCTAGTTATGAGAAAATCAAGTTTGAAGGTTTGAAAGATATTATCTCTGAGATGATTACATGTTCTGGATTGTCTTATAAAACACCTATTTATCATGTATGGAATATGGAATTTACAATGTTTGTATTCACCCTGAAAGGTGGTGTCAAATTTGTTTATCTTGAGAGCTTTATGAGTAATATTTCTATCATTATGGCCCTCTTAATGTTGCTATTTATCCATGGGGCGGGAGGACGTCTAACTGCTTTTGTTTTAAAAAGGACGGAGGCATCTATACCGTTCTTAGAGTCTTAGACTGGTTTTCAAAAGAACCTCACAGACCACTGCAAGTTGTCTAGATGGAGTTTCTGGCTCGATAATGGGACATATATGATGCTACAGATAATATATCCGTGTCTGATAACATTATGCAAAAGAGGCACCATGTTAATTCAGGGAGAGTCCATGGCCACTTAGCAGGTAAATGGAGTTTTTTTCTGCACTCGAAGCGGTCAGAACCTAGTTGCTCTTATTCACAATATCTTGAAGCGGTGGCACACACAACTCCATAAGGACTCTTATTCCAAAAAACAAGCCTGTCTGTATTGGATTTATTCAGCCACAGCCATCAGTGCTTCATATGACAAAGGTACAGCTGGACACAATTCTTCACTGTTAATGAGTTCTTCGAGAGGACATAGATCACTCATTGATCTTACTATGCAGTCGTTCCCTCAACCACAGCCGCCTTTGGGTAAATTTCTTTATGATACATCAATTTTTTCACTATATCTTTATCAATTTTTCCACTATATCTTTATGTCTACACGCCCTCCACTATAGAAGGCCTCATCAACCAGGCGCTGTTTGGTAGAAGTGTCAGCTATTCATAAAGAGGACTGAAATATGCCACGCAGCTTGACTTTTATCCTTCCATCCGAGGCCACTTTCCTTCCCTTTTACAGGTGTCTCCAATATAGTCACTGCACAGGATGCTAGACCTAGCATCGTTTCATTAATAAACTGACACGATTCCTCAAGTTGCCCTATCGTTCCTCATCGCTTTGGTTGCAGGTATACAAACGTTTC
This sequence comes from Penaeus chinensis, assembly GCF_019202785.1. Classification (NCBI taxonomy): domain Eukaryota; kingdom Metazoa; phylum Arthropoda; class Malacostraca; order Decapoda; family Penaeidae; genus Penaeus; species Penaeus chinensis. Next base: position 15,275,812 of record NC_061838.1, on the reverse strand, counting down.
AGCTGGCGCTGTCTAACGAGCCTAATGATTCAGGGTCATCTTTTCCCTTACTCCACAAACAGATTCTTGCTAGGAATGAGCGAATGGATCATTTAGATGGCGTTTGACAATGGCTAAGGCGGTTCCTAAGTGCAGATTAAGAGAGGAAACTAACACTGATTTGCACACTCACACTTATTTACTAAAGGCTTGGTAGCGGTTACAGCTGTTCTGTTAAACGATGGCACATTAATATGCATAGCCTAGGGAAAACTGGTGATACTGAGGAGCCTTTTCGTTCATAAGCTGCCAAGAATCAGAATCATAACCACCACTGCCACAGTATGTAAAATCTATTTTATACATACGAAGAAAATGCCACCAAAATACGCGCCTACATCAATTATTGCCATTGTTATTGCTCTTGCACTATATGTCAGGAACCGCGCACAGCTGTTCATTGCTCAAGGCAGGGTATTTCCTTTGAAACTAGATTTAAATTGTTTTATGTGTGTGTGTGTATGTGTTTATGCATGTACGTATATAGAGGCACTGAGAAAAGTGCCTAGTTATGAGAAAATCAAGTTTGAAGGTTTGAAAGATATTATCTCTGAGATGATTACATGTTCTGGATTGTCTTATAAAACACCTATTTATCATGTATGGAATATGGAATTTACAATGTTTGTATTCACCCTGAAAGGTGGTGTCAAATTTGTTTATCTTGAGAGCTTTATGAGTAATATTTCTATCATTATGGCCCTCTTAATGTTGCTATTTATCCATGGGGCGGGAGGACGTCTAACTGCTTTTGTTTTAAAAAGGACGGAGGCATCTATACCGTTCTTAGAGTCTTAGACTGGTTTTCAAAAGAACCTCACAGACCACTGCAAGTTGTCTAGATGGAGTTTCTGGCTCGATAATGGGACATATATGATGCTACAGATAATATATCCGTGTCTGATAACATTATGCAAAAGAGGCACCATGTTAATTCAGGGAGAGTCCATGGCCACTTAGCAGGTAAATGGAGTTTTTTTCTGCACTCGAAGCGGTCAGAACCTAGTTGCTCTTATTCACAATATCTTGAAGCGGTGGCACACACAACTCCATAAGGACTCTTATTCCAAAAAACAAGCCTGTCTGTATTGGATTTATTCAGCCACAGCCATCAGTGCTTCATATGACAAAGGTACAGCTGGACACAATTCTTCACTGTTAATGAGTTCTTCGAGAGGACATAGATCACTCATTGATCTTACTATGCAGTCGTTCCCTCAACCACAGCCGCCTTTGGGTAAATTTCTTTATGATACATCAATTTTTTCACTATATCTTTATCAATTTTTCCACTATATCTTTATGTCTACACGCCCTCACCTATAGAAGGCCTCATCAACCAGGCGCTGTTTGGTAGAAGTGTCAGCTATTCATAAAGAGGACTGAAATATGCCACGCAGCTTGACTTTTATCCTTCCATCCGAGGCCACTTTCCTTCCCTTTTACAGGTGTCTCCAATATAGTCACTGCACAGGATGCTAGACCTAGCATCGTTTCATTAATAAACTGACACGATTCCTCAAGTTGCCCTATCGTTCCTCATCGCTTTGGTTGCAGGTATACAAACGTTTCAGCTGGCGCTGTCTAACGAGCCTAATGATTCAGGGTCATCTTTTCCCTTACTCCACAAACAGATTCTTGCTAGGAATGAGCGAATGGATCATTTAGATGGCGTTTGACAATGGCTAAGGCGGTTCCTAAGTGCAGATTAAGAGAGGAAACTAACACTGATTTGCACACTCACACTTATTTACTAAAGGCTTGGTAGCGGTTACAGCTGTTCTGTTAAACGATGGCACATTAATATGCATAGCCTAGGGAAAACTGGTGATACTGAGGAGCCTTTTCGTTCATAAGCTGCCAAGAATCAGAATCATAACCACCACTGCCACAGTATGTAAAATCTATTTTATACATACGAAGAAAATGCCACCAAAATACGCGCCTACATCAATTATTGCCATTGTTATTGCTCTTGCACTATATGTCAGGAACCGCGCACAGCTGTTCATTGCTCAAGGCAGGGTATTTCCTTTGAAACTAGATTTAAATTGTTTTATGTGTGTGTGTGTATGTGTTTATGCATGTACGTATATAGAGGCACTGAGAAAAGTGCCTAGTTATGAGAAAATCAAGTTTGAAGGTTTGAAAGATATTATCTCTGAGATGATTACATGTTCTGGATTGTCTTATAAAACACCTATTTATCATGTATGGAATATGGAATTTACAATGTTTGTATTCACCCTGAAAGGTGGTGTCAAATTTGTTTATCTTGAGAGCTTTATGAGTAATATTTCTATCATTATGGCCCTCTTAATGTTGCTATTTATCCATGGGGCGGGAGGACGTCTAACTGCTTTTGTTTTAAAAAGGACGGAGGCATCTATACCGTTCTTAGAGTCTTAGACTGGTTTTCAAAAGAACCTCACAGACCACTGCAAGTTGTCTAGATGGAGTTTCTGGCTCGATAATGGGACATATATGATGCTACAGATAATATATCCGTGTCTGATAACATTATGCAAAAGAGGCACCATGTTAATTCAGGGAGAGTCCATGGCCACTTAGCAGGTAAATGGAGTTTTTTTCTGCACTCGAAGCGGTCAGAACCTAGTTGCTCTTATTCACAATATCTTGAAGCGGTGGCACACACAACTCCATAAGGACTCTTATTCCAAAAAACAAGCCTGTCTGTATTGGATTTATTCAGCCACAGCCATCAGTGCTTCATATGACAAAGGTACAGCTGGACACAATTCTTCACTGTTAATGAGTTCTTCGAGAGGACATAGATCACTCATTGATCTTACTATGCAGTCGTTCCCTCAACCACAGCCGCCTTTGGGTAAATTTCTTTATGATACATCAATTTTTTCACTATATCTTTATCAATTTTTCCACTATATCTTTATGTCTACACGCCCTCACCTATAGAAGGCCTCATCAACCAGGCGCTGTTTGGTAGAAGTGTCAGCTATTCATAAAGAGGACTGAAATATGCCACGCAGCTTGACTTTTATCCTTCCATCCGAGGCCACTTTCCTTCCCTTTTACAGGTGTCTCCAATATAGTCACTGCACAGGATGCTAGACCTAGCATCGTTTCATTAATAAACTGACACGATTCCTCAAGTTGCCCTATCGTTCCTCATCGCTTTGGTTGCAGGTATACAAACGTTTCAGCTGGCGCTGTCTAACGAGCCTAATGATTCAGGGTCATCTTTTCCCTTACTCCACAAACAGATTCTTGCTAGGAATGAGCGAATGGATCATTTAGATGGCGTTTGACAATGGCTAAGGCGGTTCCTAAGTGCAGATTAAGAGAGGAAACTAACACTGATTTGCACACTCACACTTATTTACTAAAGGCTTGGTAGCGGTTACAGCTGTTCTGTTAAACGATGGCACATTAATATGCATAGCCTAGGGAAAACTGGTGATACTGAGGAGCCTTTTCGTTCATAAGCTGCCAAGAATCAGAATCATAACCACCACTGCCACAGTATGTAAAATCTATTTTATACATACGAAGAAAATGCCACCAAAATACGCGCCTACATCAATTATTGCCATTGTTATTGCTCTTGCACTATATGTCAGGAACCGCGCACAGCTGTTCATTGCTCAAGGCAGGGTATTTCCTTTGAAACTAGATTTAAATTGTTTTATGTGTGTGTGTGTATGTGTTTATGCATGTACGTATATAGAGGCACTGAGAAAAGTGCCTAGTTATGAGAAAATCAAGTTTGAAGGTTTGAAAGATATTATCTCTGAGATGATTACATGTTCTGGATTGTCTTATAAAACACCTATTTATCATGTATGGAATATGGAATTTGGTCGTGGAGTTATAATGGAAGAAAATATTATTGTATGTTTTATGTTCCCGTATATCTGTAACGTTATAGTACATTGTATAAGTGGGGGACGACATCTGTGTTTTCTGTGGAAGACGCTGTCTGCTCAGGCCGATTACCGAT
>NC_061838.1:15256791-15266791 GCF_019202785.1 Penaeus chinensis | reverse complement strand
AGTATGGTGCATCTTCGGTACAACAGGAAAACATTGTATTATCTTAAACACAATTGTGCTTACCCAAACAATGAAGTGATCCAAAGACTAAAGGATTTGGACATTTTTCATGCCCGGCGTAGCAAGAGAGGTCGTCTCATTCAACGGCGCTTAACCGTACTCTGGACAAGGAACAAGGAAAAGAAGTCCCAACCAGGTAAACCCTACAGACATTTTGAAGGTCCCCTACTCTGGTACAGTCTCCCAAAGTTCCTTATGTCTATTGTCATATCCCTCAACAACAAAATAGGCGAGCTGCATACTACCATCACTTCTGAATCACCGAGTATTGTGGCCATAACAGAGGCGTGGCCAACCCAAGCTAATAGGATATACACCTGGCTGCAGCATGTTTCATCGCCTCCACATAAAAAAAAAACGGGGAGATGGGGTCATTCTCTCGCCGTCCCCCTTAGACGTAGAAGTTCCGGATAACCTGGAAGTGTTGTGGGTGCGGGTCACCCTCCCTCGCCGCGTCCCTCTGTACACTGTGCTCTACCACCCACACGAGCCCCCACCACTGACCTTGTGCGATATCCGTCATGCAAGATGGTTGTATGTGGTGATTTTAATGAAGTAAACACCCTTGACCTGCAAAATGAGTTTCATCTTTCACAAGTAGTCAACTTTCCCACTTATGACCAAAGAACCCTAGATTTCATCCTTACAGATTTACATGATTGGTACCAGCCTCCCTGTCGGCCACAGCGGACACGTTTCAATGTTATGGCTGCCTTCATCCACCGTCACTCAGCCAAAGCAGACCAAAACCAGGAAATACAGGCCACTCACACAGTCCTCTATCATACAGCTTGGGCAGTGGATTACCTAACACCCATGGACAGACGTTCTTGTTGCTACTGATGTGGAGGACAAGTGGTACTACTACCTCCTACCGTCACTACAGCTTTCCACCACTTCTTGCCGGAAAAGACACAGCACACACCCATCGGACCTACCTTGGGTCACAGGTCGCATCAAACACCTCATTGAGCAGAGAAACCAAGCCTTCCACTCGCACAACATCACCTCCTACAAATCACTCCAAAACACAGTCATCAGGGAAATAAAAATAGTCTACCACAACAAACTACAACAACTGCAGCCCAGCCAATGGTAGGGGAAAGTTTGGGAGCTGTGTGGCCTTGCAAATTGGCTGTGCAGGTTTCCATGCACCAGCAACCTTAGCCTCAGTGAAGCAGCAGAGGCTCTCAATGACCAATTCACCTCGATTTGTCAGCAGCTAACCCCCTGGACACCACCCGCCTACCCTGGCCCGCTCACTTACTCCAACTGTCAGCCAGTTTCAAGTGCTTCAGTAGCTGGAAAAAATTGGCGTCAAGAGAGCCACCACCCCCCTTACGCCTCATCAAGGAGTTTGCAATGGAACTTGCCAATCCTCTTACCTCCATAGTTAACTCCTCACTGCAACAGTCTAAGTGGCCTTCACAATGGAAGACCACCTTTGTCAGTACCATCTGGAAAACCTCAAGGCCCACCTCATTTGGCATTATCATCATTATTCCATTGCCCAGCCTGCTGTGTGAAAGCTTTGTTGCCAACTGGGCTTACCAGGACTTCGCACCTAGTGCTGACAGTCGGCAGTTCGGCAACATGTGCTCTTCCTTTACCCAACATTGCTTCATCAGCTTCCTCGACTTCATCCTTGCCCACCTTGACAAACACATATCCTCTGTCACCAGCATCTTCATAGGTTTCATGAAGGCCTTCAAGCTGGTGGACCACACTACAGTCATCTCAAAAGCAGCAGCTTCTACCGTGGCTGGCAGACTTTCTCTCTAACAGGCAACAGGCTGTGCACATGCAGGGTCATATTTCCAGCCTCCTGTCACTCACATGCAGAGTACCCCCAGGGAACTAGAATGGGCCCCCTGTGGCTCCTCATCATGATTAACGACGTGCTCCTGGACACCGAGCATCGTTGGAAATACGTGGATGACTCGACAATACGTCAACAATACGTAGCAAGACCGGATGGCAGACTTCACTCCTCTGTACAAGCAGCTTCCTTTCTCCTTGGACAGGATGCAGGCTTTCTCTTTTCGCACAGGAACAAACATCTGCCCTCGAAGGGAACCGCCGCATAAAAGGGCAAGTGCGTAAGACGAAGTAGAGAGACACGGCAGACAGGCCAAGCCACACAGGGTCCAGCTCCACCCGGGGACACGGGGGTCTCTTGGGGAGTCTCATATCCATCTTCAGTAATAAACCAGCAAGCTAAGACCCCTTTCATTGACTGCTCAAGATCATCTCTATTACGCTTACATCTGTTTGTTTGCGGTGGTCTCTTATGCTTACACCTGATGGCAGCGGTGATCAAGAGCCTCACAACGCCGATGGTAATTCACCTACCGCCACGCTTCTCGCCGACGCCTGTTGCCGATCCACGCTATTTGCCCACAAGCTACTCCAGTCGAAGTGCCTCCTCGTCTATTTTAACGCCCAGCCATCGCTACCAAGTCTTGTTCGATCGCGCCTATCTACACCATGTCTACCCTTCTACTTCGTGCTGACCTCTCACGTCTGTGCTACCCTCCCGACGAAGTTGCTGACGATATGTTCCCGCACTCTACACCGCCACACTTGCCAATCCGACTCATCTACCTGACCAAGTCCTCACGAACCGTTGTCAGTACAACCATGGAGCCGCCATTCTACTCAGCACCACCAATACTTCCTAGCTACTATTAAGAGTAAGTGTGCCTATTAGTGGCAGAATAACAACTGCCCTCCCTATACCCACCCACACCTTACATACGAGTTGCCTTTTTTCAAATTCAAGTACACGCCACCAAACGAACACAAACTACTAACTATATTCTACATAACTTCTCGCTGTCAACCATTGTTTGTTTTTTTCAGCACAGCAAACGAAGTCACACACTGTGATCAAACCTAAGTGACGCTGACCACAACTCACATCTCATTCCCCTTCCCTAACCATGTTTTAATTGCTATGGTATTTTTCTGCTATTGGTGTTTTATCTAATGTTTATTATTGTTGTCCTGACATTGCAGTTAATTATATTCAATTTTCTCCTAGAACAAATAACTATGTATTGATATGTTCGTTTTTTTCCCCGACAAATTCCTCTCCTGAACCACTGCAAATCACGTCACTATCAACCACCAAAAGCCGGTCGAGATGCAATCCGACTTCTTGACCAACCCCTTTCTTGCGCCCATCCTCACGCTCTTAAACGATCCTCTCGATGTAGTCTGTTCCACTAAGCTGCTTGGGGTCACCATCGACGAAAAGCTCTCCTGGATGCAGGAGACATCCTCATACAAGCTTCACATGCTGCGTCGCCTCAAGTCACTTTGTGTCCCACTTCCTAGAAAATATCTACAGGCTATTCATCCTGCCCAAACTGACCTATGCCTCCCCTGCCTGGTCCCCCTCCCTAACTGCCACTCAGCTGCTACAACTCGAGAGGGTATAGAAAAGGGCAACCAAGATTATTCTCGGTCCTGCCTATACCAACTATGACAGCGCCTTGACTGCCCTAAGCCTCACCTCCCTCATCATTCCCTACACCCCCTCACTGCAGCATTTTGGCCTGAAGCTGCTGTGCTATCTACGCAACTGCGACCTGCTGCCCCCCGACGCGTCGCCGCCTCGCCGGGCCCTGTGCGCCGCCGCCTTGCCGGGCCCTACGCGCTGCCAACAAACTGGTGCCCATTTGGGACCGCACTGACCGCTACCACCGGAGCACAATACTTACTCTAGTTCGACTCTTCAAAAAGCACTAGTCAATGAACCACATCTCTTTTACGAGCACTAGTCCACACTTACTAGTCAAGCACTCCTAGCTTACCTGTACTTGCACTTGTCTTTTGCTGTTTTGTTTCTTTTGTTATTTTTCCTATAGACTGTTAGTTTATTTTGTTGTTTGTATGTGTTTATGTATATAGTTTGTCTCTTTATCTGTATTCCTATGAGATTCAATAAACCGATTATTATTATTATTATATATATATGTAAGGAGTAGTTGTTTAGGTAATCACTGCTGGTGGTTCTCAACCCATCAGTATATATATGATAGACTTACCCTACTTACCGTATCTAGGTTTGACGAGTGCGATTGCACACATAAATTGCTTGCATGCAAGTGTGTGTGTCGGTGCATTCATGCACGCGCACACACACACACACACACACACACACACACACACACACACACACACACACACACACACACACACACACACATACACCTAATGAATTTGCATATATTAGGTAAACCTAGATATGGTAGTAGGAGAATCTATTGTAGATATGCTGGTGGGTTAACAAGCCCCAACAATTATTACCTAACAACTACTCCCCTGGGGAAGAATTATTGGCCAGCCACCCTTATATAAACCCAGTCAACAACATGATGTCAACAAGGCGTCAAGTAATTTGTCAAACACTGCATCAGTGATGACATAAGTATGATAATGATATATACACAAATATATATATATATATATATTTATATATATGTATATATTTATATATTTATACACATACACATACAGGTATATATACGTATATATATACAGTAATATACAGATATATATATATATATATATATATATATATATATATATATATATATATATTTAATTGGTGCAGCGTCGGCAGAGGTGGCGTACTCCCGGAACGACCGCCCAAGGCGGTCGCTCCGGGATTGATTGATTATTTAAAATTATCTTCCGCGTCAACAGCTATGGTCATTAGCGGCGAACACCTTGTTAGACTGAAATATTAAAACGTTTAAAACATAAAAAATCTATCAATAAATGTATGAATAACAATAAATATTATATTAAAAATCGAAGCATAAATATAATGCTCTAAATGTCTAAGAACTATTGCAGAAACATTATGCATATTTAAATTTTTTTGAAAATATGAATTTCCCTAAGGAAACAAATAAGACTTTCTATGTCACAGTCCTCTCCCAATACATTTTTCTGTGTATATGGGGGGGACAAGTACCTTCCTCTTTGGTCTGTGAATGGTGCACATCTTTCCATCACATGTGCGACCGTTAATGGCTCTTGGCATTCCTCACAGCGTGCTTCACTTTTAGCCATCATCGGTCCATGAGTCAGTCTTGTGTGCCCGATTCTCAGCCTTGTTATTACAACTTCTACTTGTCGGTTGGGATGGATGCTGGTCACCCAACAGCCAAGGTCATCTCTAATCTCTCGCAGTTTATTTCTAGAGGTATGCCTCCATTGTTAACTCCATTTATCACGAAGACAACTCCTGATGCTGGGTTTCAAGTAAGTGTGTGGGAGAGGAAAACGAGCATCACAGGGCTGACTGGCAGCTGCATTGGCCATCTGATCAGCTCGCTCATTCCCACTGATACCAACATGTGTTGGCACCCAACATTTTACGTGCTGACATCAGTGCAAGCCAATCTTGAATCTTCCTCACCACTGGATGTGATGAGTTTAAGCTCTTGATTGCTTGCAAGGCTCTACGAGAGTCACAATATATTACAACAGAATGTTTTGTAAGATGTCTAGTCATCTTGACTGTTGCAAGGATGGCATGTAACTCTGCAGTGAAAATCGAGGCTGATCGAGAATGATTGCCAGATGCAGTCTTCCTTCTACTCACTGCTACAAAGCCCACACCATTTTCAGATTTCGAACCATCAGTATATATTGCATATGATCCTTTGTTCTTAGAAGTGTATTGAAGAAATATCTCTCTGACTTCTGCTCCGGATCTCTCCTCTTTCCCAATTCCGACCGAATCCAGCTCGACTTGAGTATCCAAGGGGAGACTTCGGAAGTTCCAACAACCAGAGCCTTTGTGAGATTTAAATGAAGATCTTCCATAAGATTCCTCATTCTCCTACCATAGGATCGGCTATCCTCAAGGGGGTTGAAAACCAATCTTGATGTAGGAGATCCCGGAATCCTTGTAGTCCCGGTGTAATGAAAGAAGTGGTTCTCCACTCTCAGTATACAGGGACTCCACAGGTGTAGACCTGAAAGCAACTATAAAGATTCTCAGAGCACCCCAAGATAGGTATGAAAGAACCCGCAAAATACTAAGCGCTTTTGTAGCTTTGACCTTTAAATGTTTAATGTGAGGCACCCATGTAAGCCTTGAGTCAAAAATAAGACCCAAGGACTTTACCTCTTGGACAATATGCAGTGGGTTTGCTCCTAAATAGAGGGAAGGATGGAACTTTCCTCGTTTGTGGAAATGCATAGCCATGGTCTTGCTTGGAGAAATTTTGAACCCATGGTATGTTGCCCATTGCACTACCTGATTTATTGCAGTCTGTATGTGTCCTTGCACATCCTGTAAGCTTCCTTCTGTGCAGTACAGTGTAAAGTCATCCACATACAGATTACATGAGACAGCACTTGGAACGACCTTTACAATGTCATTTATAGCAATGGCAAACAGGGTCACACTTATGACATTCCCTTGTGGGGCCCCTTCCAGCTGATCTTCCAGGTTAGAGAAACTGTTTCCCACCCTCAATCTAATCTTCCTGTCAGCAAGGAAGCTTTGTATGAAGGTAGGTAATGTTCCTCTTAAACCAATGTCATACAGCTTCATGAGTATGCAATGCATTCAAGTGGTATCATAAGCCTTTTCAAGGTCAAAGAAGACTGCTAACATGTGACGTCGCTGTGCAAAGGAATTCTGTATTGCAGTTTCCATCCTCACAAGTGCATCTGTGGTTGATCTCAATTTTCTAAACCCATATTGATATGGGGTCAGCACGTTTTCCTTTTCTAGCAGCCATGTCAACCTGAAGTTTACCATTTTCTCCATCAACTTGCAGATGCAGCTGGTGAGAGAAATTCATCTATAATTCCCTGGTATAGAAGCATCCTTGCCAGGTACTGTGCCCTCCCTAATGTGCCCTCCCTATAGATCCTATTGAATAGATCCAACAGGGACGTTTGGGAGCTCTCCGGTAAGTAAGATATCATTTGGTATGGAATATCATTACTTCCTGTGGCAGTCTTACGGCAGAGCTGCAAAGCAGAGTCCATCTCCTTGCGCAAAAATGGCAAGTTGTATGGAAGAGTGGAGAATCGGGCAGTGTAAGATGCTCCAGATGAGATCTTTGCCATGGATTTTGCCAGCTCATTTGCAACATCTGTTTTGTCTGTCAGGATTATACCATTTATTTTCAGAGCAGGTGGTGATATGGATGTGCTCTTTCCAGCGATCTTATGTACCTAGTCCCATAATCATGCTAAGGGGGTCCCAGAGTTAATTAAGGAGACATACTGCCTCTACGCTGTCCGCCTAGCCTACTTTAGCACTCGCCTGGCCTAGCCTCGGGTCTTTTTGTACTGAATCAAGGTTACATCGCTTAGGCGTCGTTTCAACTGCCTTAATGCAGCTTTTCTTGCTCTGACACCTTGCTGGCATTCATCAGACCACCATAGTACCGGAGGTCGACGGTACTGCCCACTACTTCAAGGTGAATTCGTGATGTGAAGTGATTAACACTTTACCTGGCGCGATTGTATATATATCATCAAACTTTTTCGCCGCTAATCTGTTTCATGGGTATCGAAACTTCCATGGCTTATTATGCAGTTATGGCAAGTTATAAGCTTGCTGCGATGGTACAGCCACATAGACAATGTTCAATTCTAATATGCAAGACTTATCTTATGATCAAAATTTCATTTGATATCGAGATATTCAACAAAATGTTATGCAACAAATGCTGTACAACAACTCCCCTAGTCTCGGCCTTCACCTTCATTTACTTATCTGGGCTGTCAGTCAAATTCACACGGGATAATCGCCTCAGGTCTGTGATCTACCGACAAAAGATGCCGTGTTTACTTTAGGAGGAAACTTATTTACATGCACTGTGTGTGTGTGTGTATGTATGTATGTATGTATGTGTATATATATATGTATATGTATATGTGTGTGTGTATATATATATATATATATATATATATATATATATATATGGGTGTGTGTATGTGAGTGTGTGTGTGTGTGTGTGTGTGTGTGTGTGTGTGTGTGTGTGTGTGTGTGTGTGTGTGTGTTTGTGTATGTGTGTGCGTGTGTATGTGTGTGTGTGTGTGTGTGTGTGTGTATGTGTGTGTGTGTGTGTTTGTGTGTGTGTGTGTGTATGTGTGTATATGTATATATGTTTATGTTTGGATATATATATGCGTGTGTGTATGTGTGTACATATACATACATACATACATACATACATATTTATATATATATAAATATATATATATATATATATATGTACACAAACACACACACACACACACACACACACACACACACACACACACACATATATATATATATATATGTACATATATATATTTATATATATACATACATACATATATATGTATATATATATATATATATATATATATATATATATATATATATATATGTAGAAAAGGTATGAATGAGAATGGATATCTTCACAATACAAGAGATGTATTTCTTCGTCAAAAATACATACATTAAGGGAAATACAGAGTGTATATATATATATATATATATATATATATATATATATATATATATATATATATATATATCAGACATGAGCTGACAAACCCCCTGACGACTGTGACCTCCCACTTGTGCGTATAATTGCTGCCGCGACCTTGGTTAGTTTGAATCTACCCGACGCTGCGTTGATGTTATTCTACGTCGCGATGTAAGCAGCTTCCATGACTTTCCTTTTCTGTTTGTTCAGTCTTCCATGGACTACTTTTGCTTCCTTCCAATTGCAATACTGTGAAAATCGCCAGCACATCCGGGAAAAAGATACAAGAGATGATACAAGACAAGAAGCAGCTCGAATGCAACCCCAGCAGTGCTGTATATCGCATACCCTGCAAGCAGATGCGATACAGCATACTATATATATATATATATATATATATATATATATATATATATATATGTATGTATGTATATATATAACAGACACACACACACACACACACACACACACACACACACACACACACACACACACACACACACACACACACACACATACAGACAAAAAAAAAAAAAAAAAAATATCAAAGACCTGTGACAGCTAGAAAAATGTTCGCCGCTGGAGGGGTGACAGGGAAAGGGTTAACAACATTATGAACACACTGGAAATAATTCACAGATCCTTGCAATACTGCAGTTGATCTAAAAAGATTCCAGTCTGCATGTTCAAGTCGCCATCTCTGCACTCCATTGGCTGGAATACCATTCACCTCCTCCAAAAGTATTGGATAGTGGTCACTTCCATTTAAGTCTTCCATTACCTACCAAGTGGAATTCAACTGTGAATCAGGTGAACCAATTGACAGGTCAATATTGGAGAATGTCCCAGTTTGATTTTGGAAATGTGTGGATTCGCCACTGTTCAGTAAAACTGCATCTACTCTTGAGAACAAGGACTACATGGCCCTTTCTCGAGGGTTGCACAAACTATCTCCAAGAGGTGATGCCGACCATTGAAGTCTCCCAAGAGTAACTGAGGTAACTGCCCAAGTAGATCTTCCAAATCATCTATGTTGAGATTATGTGGAGGGAGGTAGATGGATGCAACAGTGTAAGGTTGTGTCAAGCCTATCCTCAGGTACTTCACCTGCAGTGTCGTCTGCAGGTGGATGGCCTGGAAGGGAATATCCTGACATACCATCACTGCTACTCCTCCATGGGGTCTATTATCAAAGGTTCCATAATGGACGATTTTCCCTGATTATAATCTCTTGTAGACATACACAAACTGGATTACAAGAAGTTATCAAATGTTGCAGTTCTTCCCATTTTGCATGAATTCCCTGACAATTCCATTGGATTAGAGTATCCAGTTCTTCAGGTTGACAAACTTTCCAGCATCTTGGGAGTACCTTTGGATGGGTTGTTTACCTATGGAACTAGTTTCCACAGGCTTCC
>NC_061838.1:15246791-15251791 GCF_019202785.1 Penaeus chinensis | reverse complement strand
GGGTGGCCAGCATACGGGAGAAGGCGAAGGATATGGGAAGCGAGGAGACTGTCAGCAGGAGAAAAGCCGCTGTTCAGGTTGAAATTGGGAAGCAGCTTAATTAGGGAAGATTCCACCAGTCTGCGGGCGTGGACGTCAGCGGAAGGAAAGATAATTCGCGCCGCTGACCAGTCAATCAGATGGCCTGTATCCCACTGATGGCAGAAGAGAGCGTGCCCCCTGGAAACAGCGTACTTATGTTGAGACAGGCGCTTAGTGGGACTGGCGCCCGATTCATCTTCGCTGAATGCTTACCATGATGGCCGGATCGCCAGCAGGCACTCCCTCCTCGGTGTAAACCAGAGGCATAATCTTCTCACTAGCCTGGAGGCTGTGGTGGGTGGTCCCTGTGTCAAAATTCATGCGTCTTTGCAACACTGTAAACATTGTAACAGGGTGGTATCTGGCTTGCAATAGCTGTCAGCATGGTTAATGGTGTCGATACTTTGCCATGCACAATGGTATCTGTTAAGAATGGCTTAACTGCAGGACAAAAGTTTGTTCTATGGCTGTGGCTCTATGCCTCAAGATTTTGAATGGTCATAGGAATTGGTTACATACCAATTGCAGCTAATCAGTTAGAAAGATCATTCCTTCTCGTGCTAATGTTGTTTATGATGATTCTTCTACCCTTAGCAAGAAATCCTCTGCAATATGGTAAGCATTGTGGTCAGGGGGTAGATGTTGTCATTGGGCATACTGTGCTGAAGACTGTCAAAGGCTGTCAAAGAGATTCGATAACATCTCTGAAGTGTGGCAGACTGTGGAGCAGGGAATCGTTACTATGACCAGGGTGATCAACCCTGGTCAGAGCTGTGTTTGGGAACAAAAAGGAATGATACTCTAAGAAGCAGACAGAATCCTGTTAGTGCCTCCTGGAGCATGACAGTGTCACGTGGATGTTACTCTGTACTGCTTACACCCGTCTCGTCAATGGCGTTGATGTATTCAGAATCAGTGACAGATGCCCCAGTGATGGTGGCATGATATGTCGAAGTCTGACACCTTCATGCTCATCTGATTCAATTGTCAGACTAATTAGGGATCTACTGGGAGGTGGAGAACCTTGAATAGCTCTGTCTTTTGCTGTTTGGGCTTTTTTCTTTTCAGGCTGTGCCTATGTTAGC
Source organism: Penaeus chinensis (assembly GCF_019202785.1). NCBI lineage: Eukaryota > Metazoa > Arthropoda > Malacostraca > Decapoda > Penaeidae > Penaeus > Penaeus chinensis. Next base: position 15,250,625 of record NC_061838.1, on the reverse strand, counting down.
TTAGCATCTGTTTGCTTTTCCTGGGTAATCTCAACCTACTTTGGCTCTGCCTGCATGGGTGATTGGCTCTTGTGAGGATCTTGCGGTGTTCATTGGATCTTCATATTTTTTTTGCACACTCACAAAGGCCAGAGGCGCACCCTTCCTCTTAGGAGATGGGGGACCCTTTTCCCTCTTGTTCTCTCCTCAGATATAGGTGCCTGGGGAGCGGGAACTAAGTCTGATCGTGTCTCAATAACTTTATGTCGCCTCAGGGCTGATTCGTTTCTGACAGCAGGCCAAGTACTAGGCATAGGCATAATGTCTCTTTGTAGCATTTGGCTGCTATGTCTCCTTGGCCTTCCTTATGTACCATGATTTGATTACTTAAAGTTATCTGCTGCTTCGACAGTTAAGGTCATTAGCGGCGATTAAGTGCCTTGAGGTATACCTCAGTGCTGTGTGACTTGCTACAGACACCACTACAAATCACCTCCACATCAGAAGTGACTGAATATCCAAGAAGTACCATCCTAACTTGTCTGTCTTCTGTCAGTGTTGAGATACTCACTGTCTTCTCATCTTTAAGCTCCTTTGTTTCCAGCAGGAAGCTTAGAGTAGCTTGGTCTTTAGGGACAATAATCATCCCTTTATCTCTGGGAACCTGGATCGACAACCAGACTTGCTTCTTTCTCCAGTACTCTGACCAATAGGTGGGCATTGTCGAAGCCTTTAGGTTTGTAGGGAACCTTGAACTGTGGGGAACGCCTAGGGGATCCAGACTCTCGCACAGTATTTGTGTCCAACTCAGGTCGTTTTGGACCGTCCCTTCATCATAAACTCGGCGTTTTGACGTGGGAGTGGCTTCAACAGTTTTCTTGATAAATTACTCTTAGGAAACTATGATTGGCATTGGTGACTTAATGCTAAAGTTGGCTCAGAAAGAGATGGGGAGACTTGGACTGCATGGACTGGGAGAACGAGATGAATGTGAAAATTGGTGTAAGGAGAAAAATCTGGTCATCTCAAATACCTGGTTTAACCCAATGCCAACGGGAAAAATGAATAAAAAATGGGGAAAAGGCTGTGCTTATTATTTATATTTCTTGTGAAATGTCTCAGCACATAGATGGCTCTGCTAGTTCTTAGCTACAAAGGAGTCAATTAGTAGACCTTGTGATCTTACCTGATTTGAATTGGTGGGATTTTTTTTTTTTTTTTTTTTTTTTTTTACGAGCGCTATAAATATCTATGGTGCAAAAAAAAACAAAAAAACATTCGTGTATGAAACTCTGATGAGCGAACGCTTCGTTCAAAACGCAGCAACAAGAGCTACCCTGGAGCCAAGGGCCTCTCGTCTCGCTTGATATTATTGCTTCTGAGTTCGATAAAGTAGAGCCGCAGGGCGCTGTGCCGACGCAATAAGGCCTACATCACTAATGAGAACTTTTTCAACTACAAACAAGCAAGAGCTAGGGCTTGTAGAATAATAAGACGATCAAAAAGAGACTCATGGTGGAGCTTTGTCTCTACAATAAACAGCAATACAAAAATATCAGAGGTTTGGTCCACTGTTAATAAAATAAATAAGTAAAAAACATCTTCCAAAATTAATAACATCATCCACGAGGGCTCTAATTTCGATTCACCTAGAGACATTGCTAATGCACTCGCCAGGCAGTTCTCTCATACAAGAAGCTCAGCAAATTACCATCCCGCATTCCTGACCTTCAAGGAAGCGGCTGAGCTGCAACCAATTCACTTTGCCACAGGAGATTACTTTGATTACAATGGATGAGGAACCTAACAATGGATGAGGAACATCCCCAGGCCCCAATGAGATTCGATATGAGATGATAAAGCATCTTAATCATGATGCCATGATTAAGTTGCTAGAAGTGTTCAATGAAATTTGGAAAAGCCACACTTTTCCAAACTCATGGCACTTCGCCCACATCATTCCTATATTGAAAAGAGGGGGTAATCCCAGATCTGCCATCTCCTACCGCTCAATTGCGTTGACAAGTTGCTTATGCAAGGTCATGCAGCGAATTGTTAACAATAGGCTATTGTATTTTTTTTATAATTCTAGTAGTTTGCTAGTTGACGAGCAGTGCGGCTTCCGAAAGGACGTCAAACTCTTGATCAACTAGTAAAGCTGGACAGTCATATTCAGGAGGCAATTGCCCCCCAAAATTGTTTGATTTCAGTATTTTTAGATATAGAAAAAGCTTACGGCATGACATGGCGATATGGCCTACTAAGAAATCTTTATGCTTTTGGATTATATGAAATTTTGTTTTTCTGACAATGTCACTTTTTCGGACATTTTTGTCCAGGCAAACAGGGTCCCACAAGGAAGTGTCTTGTTACCAACATTATATTTATGTATGATTAATGACATCTTACGAGTTCCTCCTCGGAATCTTAAAACCTCACTGTATGCTGATGATTGTGCATTATGGCATTCCAGCAATAATGCAGAATTCTCGGCAAATCGCATCCAACTGGCACCGGATATGATTCATAACTGGGGCCTCCAGTGGGGTTTTAAGTTTATCACAAGAGTATTGGGGTATTTTTTTCACATAGCAGGAAGCCGAACATCAGGCTAACTCTAGACAACCACCAAATACCTATTCAAAATTCTGCTAAATTTCTTGGTCTTCTCTTTGATAGTAGACTCAATTGGAAAGACCACATTGGTCAGTTAAAGAATAAATGTCAAAGAGCACTAAATTTATTTAAGTGCGTTTCTGGTAATAAATGGGGAGCTGATAGAAAGTCTTTGCTGATGACATATAAAGCCCTGATTAGGTCTAAAGTAGATTATGGGTCAATCGTGTATTGCTCGGCATCGAAAACAAGTTTGAAAGGTTTGGATGCTGTGCAGAATGCTTGTTTGCGTGTGTGTCTTGGAGCCCTGAAATGCACTCGGACCGAGCGTCTTGAGGTGGAGTCACGAGTACCTCCCCTCCGACTCAGACGCGGCCAGTTAGCACTGACCTATGCCGCAAAGGTGGCTCGAGACACGAGTCACCCAAATTGCAATGGAGGCACTTGGCCTTTGTCACGCTCCTCCACGACCTCGTCGAGAAAGTCGGTATAGATCTCTCTACCATCGATAACTTGGTTCAGTCAAACATAAAACCATGAGAAACACCCAACTTTTCTATTATGGCTTCCATCAGCCAAGGCCATGAGTGTGTGGGTGCGGGTGTACGGTCAACTGAATGTGAACTGAAGTTCAGACTGCCGAATCATTCATCGATCTTTCTTGCTGAACTTTTTGCCATTAATTAAGCTATTGATTTTGCACTATCGACGACCCACGATATAATAGTTATTTTTCAAGTTCACTTAAAGCTATTAAATCCTTAAAAAACACTAAAAATGAACTGTTGGGTAATATCATTCGTAAGTTACATGGTGCCAACAAATCAATCAAGCTAATATGGATACCAGGCCACTCTGGTATCCATGGCAATGAACAGGCTGACAAATTAACCAGGTCAACTGGAGATCTGGATATTAACATAGTTTGCACAGATCTCAGGTGTTTTGTGTCTCATATAAAAACAAAAATACATCTCATGTGGCAATGTGAGTGGACCAACCTACAAATAAACAACAAAATCAAAACAGTAATTGAAACATGGGACACAGCCCACAGAAAAAATAGAAAAGAAATGGTGGTGTTGACGCGCCTGAGAACAAACGCCACAAAAATCACACACCTCACACCATACATGGAAAAAAATATCCACTACAGTGCCCCATTGCACAAATCAACTAACAATAGCCCATATCTTGATAACCTGCCACAACTACAACTACAAGAGAATAAACCTTACA
>NC_061838.1:15231791-15234291 GCF_019202785.1 Penaeus chinensis | reverse complement strand
TCTAGAAGGTTGTTTGAATATCATATGTAGTTTATACTTTCTGGATTCCACATTCCATTAACGTACACAGCAGTTAAACTTCTTCATATAATCGATAACAATCAGGAAAAGACAAATGGGACAAGAAATAAAAGCAATGAGCGTTGGCGTTTTACTTGCAGAGTGCCAGGGTGCATAAACACAACCGAAACAATTTGCTTTACCTTATAACATCAGGTTACATATGTATCTTGTGTCGTAAGTTACAAACACTAAAATAATAGTGACAAAAGCAAATTCTGTCTCAAGTCTCCCATGAGTGTTTTCTCCTATGTTGGGAGAATCGCCTCCTCCATGTACATGTTTGTGTAGTCAGTGACTAACTAATGTGCCTTTCTGCGGAAAGACAGCAAGTAACCTTGCATTGCGGCAGCCAGGTTACGGCGCGGCGTTCTGCGCAGATGGCAAAACGCTGATGGTTTATGGCAAGGTCACCTGCCATATACCGCCTTGTTGTTTCCGCTCATCTTTGCCACGGCAAAGGTCAATAAACATCTTTTATATATATTCTGGCCAGGAAGAGCTCTTTTCTTTATATGTGAAATACGCTTATGGCATGTGGTATCCTGGTTATTGCGAGCGAATTCGAGTATTGAAAACATGTTGGCGCAATTAATTTGAGCGGCTGGCTGGTGTGCGCGAGTTGTGGTTCTTCGAAATATTGAATATTTTCTGTACCTGCAGTTTCCGACACCGGTTTATTTAGTGGAAAGCAGTCCAAAAACAAGACCGTTGTGAATATAAGGTTAATTTTTAGAGAGTCTTGGTTGAATTTTTTCCCAACGTCGGTCACGTCCTCCCTCACACTGCCTATGTGGCGGGCCTTCTGAGCAGGGTTAATGGATTCGGGCGAGCAAATTGATGGGTAGGATTTAACATAAATCGGTTTTATATTCACTCATTTCTGCTTACGTGAAAAGGCAAACATCAAGACTTTTCAGTCACTACCTGCATTGCTTAAGTGAAGATCTCGTACAAAGGGCTTTTCAAGAATCCGCCTTTGGGAAGCGAATGTGTTAGTTGACAAGCAAGGTCTCCATTGGTAGCATGGCACGTATGCAGGCTTTATTCAGAACTGTACCTATCTCCGCATATTGTCAAGAAGTTAGTGTTGCTGATCTAAGACTTAAAAAATCAGAGAGAATAGGGCATGTCTTCTTAATATCTGTTTAAATCCAATACATCGGATTTGTGAGCTAAAGAATTTCTAAAGGTTAAAACTAATCGTGAAGTCATCGCAATTTGTCATTCTCAAAATGCAATCATGTATTCTTATGTTTTGAAGAGATCTCGCATTCCATCTGATAGGCCTATTATGCAATAGTAAAAAGAAGAAAAAAAAAAAAGGTCCTTAGGCATACCAGGACATTTAGTTTGGTTTAACTGGAAGCTTAAAGTCATTGCTTAAAGCATCTTTGTTCGACTGTAATTTTTCTGACTAATTTGCGAGGGAACGGACAGGATTCGCTCCCCTCGCCGTGCCCCGGCCTGACAACCACTCCAGGGGACATTCCTGTTGGATTGAAGCCAAATAAAGATCCGACCTCATTGCCTTTCACGATTCCGCGTGTCGCTAGGTGCACCAAGCTTAAGGAGGGAGCAGAGGGAACATAAAGGAAACGCAAACCCACTTTTCATGAGGAGCAACAGGACGAAAGCGGGAAACATGAGGCGTACAAGCTTGAGCTTGTACGTCAAGGAGACCTAAAGAAAGACTAAAGGATGTTGTCGTCTTACTTTATTTTTAGAACTGGTAAAAAGAAAGATAAACAGACACCTGAACTTGCTGAAGATGAATTACGATTTGACTACTTGCAAGAATTCATTTCCACAAAATAAATATCACTAACACTTAAATTAAGTAATTTTGTCAAAATTGATTGAGAAAATGAGATGCCTTGGGGGGTGGACAGTACAGAGAAAGACGAAGCAATCGAGAAGGACGATGCGTCACTGGCATTTTCTGAAAGCAAAAAGTCATTTCTTAACTAAGAAGGTGTCTATTTTATATTAAATACCAGGAAAATATCACATCAAGTACACCAAACACACTAATTTAGCGAATAGTTAGGAAGAAGAAAAAATGATCAAATGCCTGATAAAAAAGATAGCAAGAGAGTGCGAGAGCGAGTAAGGCTCAACACAAACATGGTGTAGACGTGAAAATGGGCTGCGACAGCGAGCGAAAGAAAATGAAAGATATCGAGGTGTGATATTCGACACTAATAGGAACGTTAAAGGTGATGGAGTGTTAGGAAGTAGTAGAAAACATAGACACCATGATGGGGAACCGCTCACCAACAAACAAATAAAAAACGATATACTGCCTGTAGAATTTAACGAGAAAAATAACGGACTCAAACCTGATTAGAGAAGTGAAATGAATAATCAAATGGTAAAGTGAAGAGAGGTAAGGTTACATTCAAAATTCAAAATACTCGTATTCATTTACCATTCATGA
>NC_061838.1:15209291-15214291 GCF_019202785.1 Penaeus chinensis | reverse complement strand
TATTTTTGCATATTTTGCATATTATTATTATAATCGTTATTTTTACTGTAATTTTAATTTATCATTATTAATATTATTATTATCATTATCAGCATCATAATTGTTGTTATTATTATTATTACCATTATTATTATTATAACTGTTATTGTTATTATCATCATTATCTTTATTATCATTATTACTATTATTATTATCATCATCATTATTACTATTATTGTCATAATCATTATTGTTATTATCATTATCATTATTATCATTATCATTACCGTTATCATCCGTGCCATTGTTATTCATTTGCCTTTTTTCTTTATATATTTGAGTGGAGGGGGGTAGGTAATTCGTAACTGTTAGAGAGAAAGATTGAAGACGATTTGCTCAAGTTTTGTCTTGCTCTGTCTTGTTCATCCAAATCTGTCTTTTGCTGATTAAGTGATTACTGACAAAAAGTAACTCCCACAATTCCTGTTGTTGCAAGTAAGATAAAACAACGAATGCGTTCCTACTTCTTAATTCATATGGTATTCACTGACAATGAATGAGGCTATATGTACCAAGCCGTGCAGCTTCTTTCTCTCGTTTCCATGTTCGATGTGCAGTGTAATAATGATATTTGTTCCCAGTATATCCGGCAAGATTTTAAATCAATAAAATAATTTCAGATAATGGGAGTAGAAGTTAAAATGAAAGTAGCACACTTTCGTCATGTAATGAATCGTGAGATGATATCCTTATGAAAATGTCATTTTCTCATAAAGTGCTTCTGGCATGTCCAGCAATGATACCTGGGTTTCATGTACACTACTCTTAATGTGGTCTTTATAACCTTCTACAGTCTTTATACTTTCCCTTTTAAACATGTAATTCCTCCTAACTTGAACTCTATGTGAAAAGGGTGAAGCTAACGGAGAGTAAATCACCCATTTCCCGTTATTGCATCCTTGTTTTCATTTTTATGTATATTTTATTCGAGTGCGCCTTGCCCAATTTGGTTTATTCTGTGTTCAGTATTGTATATATGTAATCAACACAAGAGTTAACAGCGCCTGCACACGGGATATACAATCCAGTCCATTAACCGTGATGTGTTCATTGTATTAATTTCTTTCAATGTGACTCGAAAGTCTTAATATATTATACATAAGGAATGTTATGGCCATTAATATATTATACGTAAGGAATGTTATGGCCATTAATATATTATACATAAGGAATGTTATGGCCATTCTAAAATTTGTAGGATAAATTCTGCAGTGAAGGCTATGGAGACCGCAAAAATCGGAGTTGGATAGTCTGCTTCTGCTTCATCATCTTTAAATTTCGAATCCACGGTAAATATCTCCTTGGTAATTAAAAGTGTCTTGCAGAAATTCCACTTGATCCAGTTTCCAATTCCGAGCGAGTGCAACTCAGCTGGACTGATTCAAGTGAGGGTGTGGGAAGTTTAAACAGGCAGAAGTGATTGAAATGGATATCTGTGAGATTCCTCTTCCTCTTGCAACAGGAGTGACTGTGACTGTCCGCATGATGATCTGAAGCAGTCTAATGGGTAGGATATGAAATTCTTCATAGTATAATGTAGCAGATTAAATCTACGTAGTCTTGGTGAAAAATAGAGATAGCCAAGGGACTGCACTAAATCTAGAATTTCACTTTAAAAATCTATCACAGCTGTTGCCTATTTTCCAATACAGAAGTGTTTTTGGTAAACCATCAGCCTTACCAGGTGCAGTTCTCCCAACGTTGCTCTCACTGAGATATTACCCTGTATGAAATAACACAAGCGACAAAGCAGCAAAGCAAATCCACTTTTCCGTGCAAGAAAGGCGCGCGCGCGCACACACACACACACACAAACACACACACACATACACACACACACACACACACATCATATAAATATGTATATATATATATGTATATGTATATGTATATATATATATATATATATTATATATACACACACACAAACACATATATAGAAGCTCTTTCTATGAAACCCTTTCTGAGTACATACATTGGTGTTCCTCTTCAAGCCAATGGTGGATAAGTGGGGCAGCTGCAAAGAAAATGTTAGTCTTAGATTTGGCAATTGTAACATCGTTATTGTAAGTGATGACAAAGCGACCAATTTTCAGAATGAATCATGTCGTGCATGTCATCGCCCCAACGGTCGTGTGCACCTCGCCCAATACCTAAGCCTAATAACATGTTAATCGTAAATCGAGGGACCAAGCTGTCACGCCCAAGGCCGTCGTGCTCTTTCGTCGCTTGCCTCGCGCCACGTCGATATAACCACGTTTCAGGCTATACCGACGTTGAAAGTATCAGCATTTACGTTTGGGGAAACAAGCTTCTCTGATTGAAGTGAACAGCGGCTTATCGAAAACTGGGCAACGCCCTTTAGTAGTTGTGAAGATCCCTTGAGCCCGGGCAAGAAACAGCCGAAACAAGCAGATGAAAGGCATCGTATGTGTTCTCATATATTCTTCTCATGGTTAATGTAATCATGTTTTTTTCTGTGAGCTGATGAGATATTCTCATGAGAAAATTACAGAGGAAGTTAAAAGTTTAATTCGCCAAAAAAAGCTGTTGCTTTAAAACAACCCACTCTAATTAACTACACGTGGGTCTTTCCTAGCGCAGTTATGATCAAAGAAACAACTTCGGTCCAAAGGAGCATAAGCTGTGTCCCATATGTCGCAATAAAAAAACAAATGACACAAACACACACACATAGAGGGATTTAAAGATTAGATGAGGGCGACTTGGATCAGGGAGCAGACAAAAGCGGAAGAAAAACTTAGGATCATATATGACTTAGGTCATATATGTTGGAGACAGGATGACATTTGGACAAAGAAAGTAACAGACTGGACTATAAACAACATAAAGAGGCCAAGGCCAGACCAATGAGAAACAAGCTTTCCAGTCTTGGGGGCCAAAACAGGAAACAAAAAACGCGCGACGGCAAAGTTGGGAAAGATTGGGAGAAACCTACGTCCTGCATTGGATTGATTCAGGCTGATGATGATGATAATGATGATATATATACATATAGATGTTTATATATGTATGCACTCACACATATATGTATTTCCGTATATATATATATATATATATATGTATATATATATTTCCATGTATATAGTTATATATATACATACTTCCTAGGGCAAGTTGTAAACAGTTTTGGTGAGATGATATCGCCCTGTTTAACACCCTTTTTTATTGGTATTTTATCGGTTTCCGTGTGGAGCTTGATAGTTGCTGTCCCATCTTCGTATATATCTTCCAAAATTTTATAAGATACTTCTTCTACTCCCTGTCGTCCAATAGGTTTTCGTTTTACTGGTATTTGTACGGAGTCAAAGGCCTTTTCGTAATCAAATGAATGAATGCCATAGACAGGAGTTTCCTATATTCGTTTATTTTTTCTCTTGGGTGAGCGTGTGGATGTGGTATGTTAAGAATCTACTGCAGGTGCCTGCTGGTTTGAATCCAGACTGTCAGAGATGCAAGTTGTGATGACTTTTTTGCACAGTTTGAAAATAACGGAAAGGCGGCTTATGGGTTGGTAGTTTTTTAGATCCTTCCTGTCCCCTTTTTTATGAATCAAAATAATTGTTGCATTTTTCCAGGTTTTCGGATTTTTTCCATTGAGAAGGCATTTGTTAAAAAGATTGGCTAGTTTCACCGTGGCTGTTCATTTGAGTTGTATAGATCCCTGTATAAGTCTCCCACTACTCTTATGATCATGTGTCACTTCTCTGTTTTTATCTTATTATTATTTTTTATTTTTTTTTTATTTTTTTAATTAAATACATTTGATTTCTCCCTATTTCAAGTCTCCTTTTAACATGTTCGTACATGAGATCACTGTTTCATATATTATTTGAGTATTGAATTTCCGTGCATTTGACGATACTTTCATAACCCTACGTTTTTGCATAAGCTGTTTAGTTTCTCCTGAGAGCTTGTTGGAGCTTTGCTTGATGTTCTTTCTGCCTACTTCAAGGGCAGCTTCCTTTATTATGTCACTGAACCGTTTGTTGGTTTGGTCAATGTTGAGATCTTCGTCTTTGAGAAGTGAAAATCTGTTTTGGATGTTAAGGTTTAATTATCTCGCTCTGGTCTTCAAGTTAGCTAAATTTGGCTGCGGTTTTCGAATTAGTTTGTTCTTTTCCCTTCTGGGGTGTAATTTAATTTCGCCTCTGACCTATGGTCACTGCCATTTACTTTATCAATAACTTTAATGTCAGATGGCGACTTCCACGTCCACTTCCACTCAAGTCTTTTTTCGAAGAATGTATTCATGATATTTAGTGATCGAGTCTCCGCATAATCGATTAGCAATTGTCCCCTCTCATTCGTTGTGCTATTCCATTCCATCCTTTTTCCCAATTTTGAAATTAAAATCGCCCATGATTATTGTGAAATGATTTTTTACTCTCTCGCTGGCTAAATTAATATCTTCATCGAAGCTTTCTATTTCTTCGTCACTGTGGCTGCAGGTTGGAGCATAGACTTAAACAATCTTTAAGTAGTACCTATTGTTTAGTTTTATTGTTACTAAAGCCACTCTTTCACTTAAACTATAGTATTCCACGATATTTTTTTTCTAAATGTTTGTGAACTAAGAAACCTACCCCTAATTCCTGCTTGCTACCTTGGGGGTTTACCTCTCCAATAGAGCACGTGTCCTTCATTTAGTATCTTCTGTTCTTTACCTAGTCTTTTAACTTCACAGAGTCCTACAACATCCCACTTAATGAAAGAGAGTGCCTCAAGTAATGCTAATAATTCGGATTCAGTTCTCATAGTCCTTATATTATATGAGCAAAGATTCATCAACGTGGGGCGGCCTGCTTTTAACCGGAAATTTTTAGCAACCTCTGCTCCGGAGCAATCCTGACCGCTGCCGTAACCAGGTGCTCCTTCGCCTCTGGGGAAAGAGGAGCGGTGCTCTGTTTATGCATTCATGTTTTTTTATTGAAAGCCGA
>NC_061838.1:15196791-15204291 GCF_019202785.1 Penaeus chinensis | reverse complement strand
ATTTCCTGCAGGAAACGAAGGAGCTGAAAAATGGGAGGAAAGTGAGTCTCTCACCACTGAATCCCAAGGATAAGAGAGTCAAGATGCTACTTGGCTTCTCAGTCTCATATGATGTGGAAGAGATCACATCACACCCACAGGTTGTAGAGGCCTCCCGAATGTCGAAAAGGAAGACTCCAACCAGGCAAGTCCTGGTGACCATGAAAGGAGCCCCAACTACTACCCTTGATCTGAGTAACAGGGGCACCTACAACCTTCGAACGTATGTGCCTGAGCCACTTCGGTGTTGCAAGTGCCAGAAATGCGGTCACCACCAGGCTAGCTGCACAGCCAAGCCTAAATGTGGTGTATGTAGTAAGGCACACAACACTGCCGTGTGCCTTAAGGCATACAAAGAAGAAAAGAGGGATACAACAGCCAAATGTCCCAACTGTGCCAAGAGGCATCTCGCCTGGAGCCTGGCTTGCTCTATCAGGAACGAGGCGGCCCTCAGGCGACAAGAGATTGCTAAAAAGCAACCAGACTTTGTTCCTGCTCCCCCAGGCACCTATGTCTGGGGGAAGAACAAAAACGAAAAGGCCTTCCGATCTCCTAAGAGGAAGGAAGCCGCCCTCCAGCCGACACCGAATACCTCCAACAAAAAGGAGTTTCCAACCATGTAAAAAGTACAGAAAAAGAACCACGGGAATAAAGCTTCAAAGAGCACTACAAAACTCTCCCCAAGAGATGATCATCTCCTCTTTGATGAGGAAGATATGACTCTGCTGTTGACTGCTGTAGTCACTGTAGTAGCAACAGCCCTGGGGAGGTCGAGTGAAGAGGCCGAGAAGGCAGTCATGGTCGCCATGACGGCAATAACCTGTCGCAGTCCTGAAGGGAAGGAAGCTGGAGAGAGCAAAGCCAGCCCAACCCTCACCCCAGGACGAGACTCCCCTCCCCACTCCAACCCAGGCCATGCCTTCACAGGCAGAGCCAAACCAGGCTGAATCTGTGCAGCCAGAGCACGCTGAACCTGCCCAGGCAAGGCCAGCAAAGAAAAACACACAGAAAAAGCCTGAAGAGAGAAAAGCCAAACTAACTAAAGTCAGAGCTACCAAAGGCTCTCTACCTCCCAGTGGACCCAGGGATAGCCTGACAACAGACGAAGACCCCTCAACTAGCGAGAACTTCGCAATGAAGTTGTCATACTCCGACACTCAATCCGAATATGATGATGTCTATCACCATGTAACATCATGACACACAACTTAAGTATACTACAGTGAAACATCAATGGTTTCTCCACAAGGAATGCCATCCTCCACACAATAGTGTGATCAAGGAACATTGAGATTGTCATGCTTCAGGAGACATTAACAGTGGACATTGTTCACTTCTCAGAGTATCATGTCTTCATGCTGCCACACACAGCTCGCAAGAGATTAATTGATTATTTAAAATTACATGCCGCATCAACAGCCAAGGTCATTAGCAGTGCGCTGGCAAGAGAGGCTTGATCACTCTTGTCAGAGCCACAATCTCCTGCTCCGCAATAACCGATGCACCGTACCGTGGAGACGATGTTGAATCTCTAGCTGTTGAGATTCACCTAGCCAGGGGGGGGGCCTCAAACTGTACAAGGTGTACAACCGGCCAGGCTGTAGGAGCTTAGATATCAGCCAGGTCTGTGCTTCTGCTGCACATGACCGAATGACCATAGGCGGAGACTTCAACGCACACCACCCCATCCTGGCTCCCTGCTGGGCACCGGATGCGGCTGGCTATCACATAGCCAACGTGCTTGAGACATTCCCTGAGATTGCTCTTCTCATTACCCAAGAGTCAATGCATGTCAGAGGAGGGGTCCTGGACCTCACCTTGGCCACTGCAACTCTGGTGGAGAGGATTAGCTGGTGTGTCGATGAGACTGTCACAAGTGACCATTACGGCACTATAACTACCCTCATGGATGCTGGCCCAGCCCAAATGCCACGACCAAATCCAAGATGGAAAACAGAGAAGGCCAACTGGCAGACGTTTCAGAACGCCTTAGCCCACTGTCTGAGATGCGATGAACCCCAAAAAAGTGGAAAATGTGGAAGTGCTTGAAGCCAGACTTATAAATGCCATTCAACAAGCAGCCTCACTGACCATACCCAAGATACCTGGAACTTTAACGACGAGGTTAGGGAGGTCAACCACAAAGTAAACATGTGCTGAAAACAATTCTGAAGGCAAAGAACCCCCTGACAACTTGGCCCTCCTAAGGGAGGCTGCCAACAGAGTCAGGCAGGAAAAATGGCTGGAACGATAAGTCCTTCGACCACCAAACCACCCTTACAGAGCTATGGCAACGGGTCAGGCGAGCTATCACCTGCTCAGCACCGAGGTGCACACACCACGACCCTCAATCAGAGGCAAACAGCCTGGCACACGAGTGCTCTGCAAGAACAAGCAGCAACAATCTGCCAGCCGAACTGATAGCAAGACAAGAATGCCTACAACCAGACAGACTTGCTCAGATCAGAGAAAGGGCAGCCAAACCCAATAACAAAGACATTATCTTTTCTCTGACCTACAAAACCAGTTCCTACACAGCCCCGGGCTCTGATGGGATCTCGTACCCCATCATTTCCCACCTGGGACTAGCAGGTGAGCTTGCACTCTTGCAACTCATCAACAAGTCCTGGCAAACTTCCACCCTACCCCCGAGTTGGAAGATGGCTACCATAGTTCCCATCCCAAAACCAAAGGAGCCAGGGAAATATCCCCCCAACTCTCTCTTCAGCTGTCTGGCCAAGACTGCCAAGAGATGGTACTAAACTGGCTCCAATGGAAAATGGGATCCCAAAATGAACACCTCCACGGGTTCACCAGGGGCATGAGCACAGCACAGCCACGCTCTTAAGCACAATCAGCACTGGCCCATATGTGGTAGTATTCCTCGACCTGGTCCACTTGCCATTCGGGAAAGCCTGATCCAGAAGGGAATCAGAGGAAAGCTCTTGGCTTGGATAGGTGACTACTTCAGGATCAGGACAGCCAGAGTCAAATTCCAAGGTCACCTATCACAGCACATACCACAAGGTAATGGAACGCCACAGCCTGGGGTTCTCAGTCCAGCCCTACTTAACACTTTAATGTCCTGCATCCTCAACATAAATTTCCCAGTGGGGTGCAAGATCATCGCCTATGCAGACGATCTTGCTATCACCTCCTCTGGTCCATATTGCCTAAATAAAGCCCAGCATTGTCTGGACCTTGTGTGTAAGGAGTGTTGTAGGACAGGACTAAAGATCTCTGCAGCCAAAACCAAAGCCATGGCTCTGAGACATAAAGTTCAAGGCACAAGTCTGAAAAAACAGGGAATGGACTTGGAATGGGTCAAGGACTTCCAATACCTTGGGGTAAGGATAGACTAGACCCTCTCCTTCCAGGAGGTCCAGTACCTGGTTGACTGAACCAAAGCAAGACTGTCTGTCATGAGAGTAATGACTGGGAGACACATAGGAGCCAGACAAATGGGAGACAGTCCAAAATGAAGCTGCCAAGATCATTCTGGGTGCCCCAAGGTGGACGAATGTCCTCAACCTCCTCTTGAAGACAAACCTTCTCCCCCCTGGACTCACGAATCAATCTAATGTCAGCACAATTCTTGTCAAAGCCTAAGACAAAAAATAGTCAGACGCCTAGAACAAGACAACGAGCTCTTTGCAAACAACTCCTGGCTGTATGGGACAGCCAGGAGTTGATTTGCCATCAGCTCAAAGAACAGCTTCTTAAGGGCATGAACTCCCCCCACCCTAGCTTTATCGAAGCCCTGCCGTGGGCACAAACCTTGATAGAGTTCTCTATAATGAGCCTATCAATGAAAAAGAGCCAATACCCCATGCCTAGTCTAAAGGCAGAAGCCCAGGGGGTCATTACAGCCATAATTCCTTCGGGTAGTAGAACATACTTCACGGATGGAAGCCACACTGCAGGCACCGGCTTTGCAGCAAGGGATGCCACAAAATCCATGAGGGTAACAGACAACACCTCTTCACTACAGGAAGAGGCAGTTGCAATCATGGGAGCCCTAGCCCACGCGTCCCAGAGGGAAGGACACGTGGTCATACATACAGACTCCAGGACAGCCATTGTCTGTCCTTAGCACAGCTCACTCAAAGACATCTACCTCCTGGCCTCTGTGCCTACCATAGCACAAAGAATTCTTGCTCAGGGTAGAATAATAAACATTAACTGGGTCCCTAGCCACATTGGCATCAGAAGGAATGAGCTTGATGACAGACTAGCCGACATTGGCAGGGGTATGCCCCCAAATCCCATGATTATACAACCAAGCCGAAAAATCCTAAAGAAGTGTATAGAAAGTGCCACTCATACCTTCCTCCTGCAGCTTCACAGAGAGAAAACGAGAACCTCCCTTTGCCCAGATGGTACTCAGATGCCACAGGCTTATGAGCCACTGGCACTCTCTGAAGTAATCAGCAGAGGTACCGATGTCACCGACTAGGTACCGACTAGGTTTTCACTGTACATGGCAGATTGTAGAGAAGGTGTTGCATGCACTGCGGCGAGCCGAACGCCACACTCGTACATTACAGAATTGTGAGCACACACAATTCCTGAGACAGGGACCGCCGACAACAGCCGCCGTGCTGGTAAAGGGATTATGCGTTATGCTTACACCATAGTGGCAGAAGCGCCTGCTGGCAATCCCATTTCTACGGTAAGCACCAAGTTTCAGAGAACAAAATGAGACAGCCATAAAAAGCTGACACAGGCTGGGCCATATATGGAATGCCCGGGCGAAGCTAGAACTCCGCATATCTCAAATGAATGAATCTCGAGGTTAGTACAGTGAGAACGTGTCAGCACCAGCTGACATACATTGCTCGAGTCGGTATTAGTCGGCACAGGCTGGTCTCTCTTCATAAACATAGCCCGAGCAAGGTTCAGCTTCGAATATCGGACTTATCCTTATTCTCTGGGCTAATACAATGATAGTGTTTATTCGTTTATTCACCTCTTTACTTTGTTTCTTCTGTTTTATTCTTGCACATATGCTTCAGAGGCTAAAACATAAGGATATGTTTGTCAATCATCTGAGTAAGATGCCAGAAAAATGAGAGCATGATAAGAACAGTTTGTCACAAGAAGGGTAATGTGTCAAGTGAGGTATTAATTACTTAGGATTTGTTAGGATTAGCAAATTCAGTAGAGTACTATCATATTGTAGAGAGAAAAAAATAATTAGACAAGTATTATGCTTCGAACACATAAAGGCACTTGGGCCTGAACTTACTAACTGTGCGCCTCTCAGGTGCGTCAAACCGGGGACACAGGCTCATAGTTAACTTGTGGTGACAATAACTATGTAAACCTTTACAAAGAAATTGTGACTGCAGTGGGTTGCCATTATCTGCAACAGAAGTGACTACTATCAGTTAGTTCATTGTTACATATTCACCAAACCTTAAAACTAAAGCATAAATTCCAACTTTACTGAGGACAAGATATCGAAGTTTGAGATGACATTATGGAAGCTATTTGGGTTCACTAGTCCCGTGGATAGCACTTACGACAATTCATAATCCCAGAGTGAATTTCATGTAGAGTGGTCAACTAGGTGGGTTAAGGTTAGCGCAGCAAGTATAAGGAAATACTGTAAATACAGGTGTTGTTAAACATGTAATGATATACACACATTCATATAGGAAGTATTAATGAAGCACTTTCTAGTATGCAGGTGAAAACATTGATGTTACAGTGAAAATTGCAACACTGTGAGTACAACAATAATAATAAATAGAAAAACACCTATAGCAGAAAAATATCATAGCAATTAAGAAATGTTAGGGCAGGGGAAAGAGGTGTGAGGTGTCACTGTATCTGATCTCAATGTGTGACTTTGTTTGTTTGTTGTGTTTAAAACAAATGATTGACAGTTCGGAATTTTGTAAAATAGAGTTAGTTATGTGTATTCATTGAGAATAAAGGCAACTTGTATGTAAGGTGGGGGTGGGTATAGGGAGGGCAAGAGTTGATCTGGCATTAATATGCACACTTGCTTTTGATAGTAGCAAGGGAGATTTGGTAGAACTGCGACATCCTGGCTGTGTTGACAAGGGTTTGCAGGTGGGCTAGATTGGCAAATGTGGCGGCATAAAGTGCGAGGATGTATCTTCAGTAACTTCGTCAGAAGGGTAGCATAGGCGTGAGTGGTCAGCATGAAGTAGGAGCGCAAACATGATGTGGGTAGGCATGGATCAGAAGAGGACTTGGTAGCAATGGAGTTGGCTTGGAGTTGTAGCATCATGACTCCACACCCATCCTCGCACTTTCAGCAGGTGCTTCTCTTGACCACCCGTGAGTGGCTGCCTTGCCACGGTTTACGACGTCACTAATGACGACATGGTAAACCACTAGTATGACGTCCCTAGCAGAAGCCATCCAGTTATTTTAGTAATCTGGTCATAATTATTATAGGTGACACTATCCTCCTGGTGAGATTGTGCCCTCATACAAATTACTGGGCATGAGAATGGCAAATGTCTAGGCATGTACATAGCTAAGCCCACGTATGTGGGCATATAATACTTGTGGGCGGCAACCCGCATTTCCACCATGAGGGATAAGTATAATTCATGTTGATAAAATTACATGATACATGAAAGGATAATACTCTTAGTACTCAGTGCCTATTTTCCATTGTGTTCACTGAATCTGAAATGTGCCATGATCTCGTCATACCAAAGGGGGGGGGGGGGGGTAACGTGATAGGACAAGGAGTGGGCGAATAGGCCCACTACATGTGTACTTAAGCCACAGAATCTGGAACCGAGATCAGTGACTCATGATTCTCGAATCGCACATCGGCAAGCAGCAGTAACAAAGGACTGTCTTAGTCCTTATCCAAATGGGGACCCTATTGGCTCCCCTGTTGATCTCCACTTCACCTGCAGCACCCAGCCTTACCAGTGGGAACTCACACCCACTACAAACACTCCCTAAAGAAAGATACATCAGTTCAAGTGGTATATGGAACCCTTTTACCACAGTTAAGCAAGACGAGGAGGCAATTTGACAGATGTTTCTTGGCAACAGAGTGTCGGTGAATTGTCGTTGACATTATGAAGGTTCGTGGACACCACTGCAATCAAAATATGAACATAAGAACACCGCTAGCCCCCAGGATATGAACAACACGTGTGATGATGTAAACAAAGCATCAAGGATGGATGGTACATTTCACACCTCACTACCTAGCAGCTGCCTTTCCTTCTTGGGCAGACACAAGAGCTTTCTTTTTTGACACATCTGCGATGTAAGTAAGCATCCACACTCGAAGAGAACCACTGCATAAAAGGACATGTTTCATCAGGAAAGAGAAGGATTGCAGACAGACAAAGCAACACAGGGTACAGCTCCACACCTCGTCCTCGACTCCGGGGACACAGAGCTTACTTGGGGGTTTCACATCTACTTTCTGTAATGAACTCAATAAGCTATGACCCC
>NC_061838.1:15171791-15174291 GCF_019202785.1 Penaeus chinensis | reverse complement strand
TCAACAAATGTGTGTCAGAGATGTTTACGAAAGGGAAGTAGTGTTGATCTTGTAATTTCAAATTCCTCTGCCTGATCCTTCTGTGTGTTCACCTTCGCACTTGCATCTTTGTAGGTGTCTTTTACTAATTTCACACACTCTCTGGTACTCCTTCCTCAAGCGTCAATACACCGTCTCTCTGAACACTCATATGTCTTCTCTAAATCCAGAAAGGCCACGAGCAACCTTTCCTCTTTCCCCAGTGGTTTCTGTAACATTCTCGCCACAAAACTGGCGTCTGATGTGTTTTCCCTGCTAAGAACTTAAATAGAGAGTTATGAATCCTGACTGTCACCCTGAGTCGTTGTCTAGATTTTCCAGAATTCTCAATGTATGTTCAGAAGTTTTATTCCCTTATAGTCTGCACTCCATTACGCTTCTCCTAGTAGATGGTTACCACACTGGTTTGTGTTCCATCTCCTAGAATTCCCTTATCCTTTGTAATTTTGATAATTCAGCTTGTCAACCACGGTATTCTTTCCTCCGGTTCCTCAAGTATGCTGCTACTCTTCCTGATTGTCCACTTCTTTTTGATAGCCGTTCACACTCCTTTTGCTGTGGTCTTTCGAACTGTTTTGTATACTAATTTGCCTCCTTCACCTGATTTCCCCTCGCACTTCCTCTATTTATCAGTTCTTCGAAGAACTCCAGTCGCTTGTTTTTTCTCTATCAAAGCTCTGCTTCCTCCGTCTTCAACTACTGACACCTGGGTAATACCTTTCTTCTGCCTCGCCCTGCGCTCTGCAGTCTAGGTGATTTGGTTCCTTGCTCTCATTTCTAGTTTCTCATGCTGTTTTTTCCAAGCTCTTTCCTTTGCTCTTTTATATAGTACAGGTTATCTATTCGATTTCCTAACGAATGCTATATCTGATGTTATTGTTATCACCATTGTTATTAATTATTATTATTATTACAATTATTACTAATAATGATAATATTATTTTTTAATTATCATTATTATTGTTATCATCATCATTAGTATCATTATTGTTATCATCATCATCAGTATCATTATTGTTATCAATATTATCATTATTGTTATAATAGTAATAATAATTATAATAATAAAATTATTATAATTGCTGTTATTGTTACTCTTATTTTTGTTGTTGTTCTAGCTGTTGTTGTCATCAATATCACTGTTATTGTTGTTATTATTTCTATAATAATAATTAATGATAATGATAATAATTGTAATAATAATAATGATAATAATGATAATAGTAATGATAATAAAAATAGTAATAAAAATAGAATGATAATAACCATAATAATAATAATAGCTAATAAAAATAATAATTAATATTATTGATATTAGCATCATTATTGTCCTTATTTAATCATTAGTAGTATTATTGTTATTATTATTATCTTTGTTGTTATTATTATAATAATTATTATTAATATCGTCATTGTCATCATTATTATTATTGTCATCATCATTATTATTGTTATCACTATTATTATCTTTATCATCACCATCATTGATATCATTATCAGTATTGATGTAATCATCATCATCATTATTAATGTTATTGTTAATATCTTATATTATTTCTTATATTATTAATATTATTTCTATCATTATTAGGATTATTATCATTACATTTTTTATTGGTATTAATGTTATTACTATTAATATCATTAGTGTTACTATGATTGTTATTATCATTATTATTAATAGTATATCATCATCATTATTATTAGCGGCATTATTCGTAGTAGTAGTAGTTGCAGTATAATCATTACTTTTACTATTACCAGTATTGTTATTACTATTATGATTATCATTACTTTTACTATTACCAGTATTGTTATTACTATTATGATTATCATTGTTATTATTATCATTATCTTTATTAATATTGCTACCATTAGTACTCTTACTATTATCATAATTATTATAAGTTTTGAGCAGAGCAAGAAAAGCTGAGGGTTGATGAAGGAGTACTTTGTGGGCTGAACAAGTGGATATTTTTCCCGGGATCCAGGAATGGATGGAAGCGAACGCCGATTTCCCTTTTGCTTGTGCCCCCCCCCCCCCCCCCCCTCCTTACAAACACACACCAGAAACACGTAGCTCATGTTCACGTGTGTATTTCTTATCTGTCAGCCTTTTTGCTTACAGCTTATCAGGTGTTAGTATTGTTTATGCAGCCGTTGATAGATTCACCACAGACTCGAAGCCTTGGTATTTTGGTTCTCATCAAATGCACTATTCTGTGTCAGTGTCATTCCATTACTTCTGTTGTGTTGGAGGAAGCCATATGTCACCCGATGCACAAGACTTATGCCCAGTAAAATCAATACACTTTATTAGTAGTACTATCCTGGGGATATAAAGAGAGAAATGATTATGTAAAAAAAAAAAAAAAAAAAAAAAAATATATATATATATTTATGTATATATTTTTACGTAAATATTTATATTGGCGATGATAATGATTATAATATGAATATT
>NC_061838.1:15159291-15164291 GCF_019202785.1 Penaeus chinensis | reverse complement strand
TATATATATATATATATATATATATATATATATATATATATATATATATATATATATATATATATATATATATATATATATATATATATATATATATATATATATATATATATATATATATATATATATATATATATATATATATATATATATATATATATATATATATATATATATATATATATATATATATATATATATATATATATATATATATATATATATATATATATATATATATATATATATATATATATATATATATATATATATATATATATATATATATATATATATATATATATATATATATATATATATATATATATATATATATATATATATATATATATATATATATATATATATATATATATATATATATATATATATATATATATATATATATATATATATATATATATATATATATATATATATATATATATATATATATATATATATATATATATATATATATATATATATATATATATATATATATATATATATATATATATATATATATATATATATATATATATATATATATATATATATATATATATATATATATATATATATATATATATATATATATATATATATATATATATATATATATATATATATATATATATATATATATATATATATATATATATATATATATATATATATATATATATATATATATATATATATATATATATATATATATATATATATATATATATATATATATATATATATATATATATATATATATATATATATATATATATATATATATATATATATATATATATATATATATATATATATATATATATATATATATATATATATATATATATATATATATATATATATATATATATATATATATATATATATATATATATATATATATATATATATATATATATATATATATATATATATATATATATATATATATATATATATATATATATATATATATATATATATATATATATATATATATATATATATATATATATATATATATATATATATATATATATATATATATATATATATATATATATATATATATATATATATATATATATATATATATATATATATATATATATATATATATATATATATATATATATATATATATATATATATATATATATATATATATATATATATATATATATATATATATATATATATATATATATATATATATATATATATATATATATATATATATATATATATATATATATATATATATATATATATATATATATATATATATATATATATATATATATATATATATATATATATATATATATATATATATATATATATATATATATATATATATATATATATATATATATATATATATATATATATATATATATATATATATATATATATATATATATATATATATATATATATATATATATATATATATATATATATATATATATATATATATATATATATATATATATATATATATATATATATATATATATATATATATATATATATATATATATATATATATATATATATATATATATATATATATATATATATATATATATATATATATATATATATATATATATATATATATATATATATATATATATATATATATATATATATATATATATATATATATATATATATATATATATATATATATATATATATATATATATATATATATATATATATATATATATATATATATATATATATATATATATATATATATATATATATATATATATATATATATATATATATATATATATATATATATATATATATATATATATATATATATATATATATATATATATATATATATATATTGTGTGAAGCCGAAAACTGTCTGACCAACGACCGTCAAAAGAATTCGACTGCAGTGAACAATTTGAAACTCAAGCATTTTGGGTCGATCAAATTAAAATGAACATTCGGCAAACGTTCACATTCTGGACCAAGAAGTTGGACCAATTATTTTGGGTCTGCCAAATTTGAGAATTCTTGGCATGATCACAATTCATGAGACATGGATGTACCCTTAGACAACCAAGGCTGTCCAGGTGGTGGATCATTTAAAGAAATCATGCCCAAATCATTTTAATAAAATTTGAATTTTTTATGGAAAATACCACATAGTGCTGAAAGAAAGTTCAAAACCAGTTGTCCATGTGCCAAGAAAATTTCCTACACATAAAAAGGAAGAACTTGAAAACCAGCTTGAAGTTTTTAGTTTTTAAAAAGGTTTTGGAACCTATAGACTGGGAGGAAATCACACACAAGTTTGCAATTTCAAGATTTTTCAGCAAACTTGATGCAAAGAATGGCTATTGGTCAATCAAGCTTGACGAAACCAGTTCATTCCTCACTACATTTAACACTTTTTTTGGCCACTACAGATACCTCAGAATACCTTTTGGTCTGGTTATGTCACAAAATGTTTTCCAGCAAAAAATGGATGAAATCCTCGAAAATTGTCTCGGTACCATTGGCATAGCTGATGATGTAGACGTGTTTGGGAAAAATGAAGAGGAGCACGACATAAATATGCATAACCTCTTCAAGATAGCCAAGCAGCATTGATTAACTTTCAACAGTGCAAAGTACATGATCTAGTAGGAACAAGTGAAATTCTTCAGTACTGCTTCTGGCAAGGAAGGCCCTTATGCTGATCCAGCCAAGCTATCAGGAATTAAAGCACTGCCAAGGCCAACAAATGTTACTGGGCTGGAACAATTTTTTTTAGGAATGGTCTCCAAAATATCTCCATTTATCCCAAATCTGGCTAATGAAACTGCATCACTCAGAAGTCTTCTAAAAAAGGTGTAGACTTTACATGGTCCTCCAACCCACAAGAAGGCATTTGAATTCATTAAGAATATTCTGTGCACAGATGCAACACTAGCACACTTCAACTCAGATAAACCAACAGTCATACAATTAGATCTATCACAGAAGGGTATTGGTGCCGCAATAGTGCAAGATAACAAGCCTATCCAATTCTCTGTCTGAAACAGGGCAACGCTATACCAGTATCGATGTGAAAGCTTTCACTTACATGTATGGAAAAATATTACAGGTGGAGAGTGACCACAAACCACTAGAAGTGATTCAGCTAATGAATCACACTGCCCAGACTGCAGCATATGCTGATGAGGCTGCAGAACTATGATGTTCCGATCTGATACAATCCAGGATAAGATCTTTAATTAGAAGATTGTCTGTCACGTTTGCCATTAACAGACAATCAACATATTGGTCTAGACCTACAAATCAACTTTGTTACATTCAGCAACGAGAAACAAGACAAACTTCGACGGGAAACCTCAAGAGACATTACCCTACATGGATTGAAAGAAGTCATTATCCAAGGATGGCCAGAGAAGATGGAAGATCTACCGAAAATGTTACACCATACTGGTCCTGCAGAGACGAATTATCTCTTGAAGATGGGCTAGTGATAAAAGGCAGCAGAGTTATAATCTCAGTTTCCATGCTTGACCACATCACGAAATGCCAACTTCGAGCAAAAGACTGTATACTGGACTTCAATAAACAAGGACATTGAAGACATACTCCAACAGTGTTCCTTCCATAAGCCAAGAAACGTCAAGGTCACAAACAAAGGAAACCCTCATCCCGATGAACTTCCTACAAGAGCATGACAGCATGATGGAGCAGATCTTTTCTACTATGGGGAAAATGACTACCTGATTATAGCTGGCTACTACTCAAAGTTTTCAGTTATGAGGAAAATGCCCATGCATGTCACAAGCACAGCTACGATCAAGGCATTGAAGAACTTGTTTTCTGAGTTCCCGAAAAAAGTATATAGTGATAACGGACGCTCAAAATTTGCAACGTTCGCTTCGAACTGGGAGTTTAAACATATAATAAGCTCACCCCATTGTCCTCAACCAAATGGATTAATTGAAAAAATCATCCAGACAATCAAAAACACCATCGTCAAGGCAAAAAGAAGCAACAAGGATCCAGAAATGGCATTGATAACTATACGTACCACATCACTGGATAGCAAGTTGCCAAACCCAGCAGAACTTCACCTGCCTAAAAAGGAAGGGCAGAAGCAAGGAGTCTACGAAAACGTCAAAGGGAAGCAAGGCACACAGACATAGGCGCAAAAGACCAACAAGCACTCCTATCAGGTCGAGCTCTTCGAGTTCAACCCGCTACAGTTACTGATAAATCCCAAGAACCTCGATCTTACATAGTTGAAACATAAAATGTAGGTATCTTACAGTCATACAAATAGATGCATCACAGACGACACATCAGGCAGACGCCACAACCCAAGCATCCACTTCCAGATGAAGACCATGTAGTAGAGTCTACTGAAACTACAGTGAATATGGATAACATGTGAACAAGGCTACTAAAGTAGTGTCTCAAAAACAAGAATCAACTTGCGATGGCACAAGAACAAAATGTGGCCGTGCCATCAAGAAGCCTAATAGACTAAACTTGTAATCCATTTCATTCTCTACAGTGTTTATGTGTAATGTTTAATAATGTTAAGGAAAGTGCTATCATAATGGCCAGTATATTAACCTGATTTTCAAAACAAGGTGCTATGTTTATACCTGATTCTTTTTGAAAATTACTGAAAAAGATGCTAATTTTTATTTTACATGTCTGCGAATTACAAAGCATTCTGAGATGCAATCTCAGTTACCTAACTTCAGAAGCTCAATGAATGTTAAACTATATTTTGATACACTACAGATTCTCACGCGGTAACTTAATGTGGGCCTAATATAAATCACTCAACAAGTTTAGGTTATCGTGAATTAAAGTAATTCTGGCACATCATCAGGAACGAATTTTGAATGAAAATGTATAACTTCCATCGGTATTCAGTATTCACGAACAGTTGTTATCAATAATTAAGCACACCTTTTAAGAGTCAATTAGTAGACTTGTGACCTCACCTG
>NC_061838.1:15146791-15149291 GCF_019202785.1 Penaeus chinensis | reverse complement strand
TAATAATAGCAATGAAAATAATAACAATAAAAAATAATGATAATAATAATAATAGTAATAGTAATGATAATAACAACAATAATAATAATAATGATAATAATAATAATAATAATAATGACCAAAAAAAATGATGATGATGATGATGGGGATAATAATAAATGTAATAATGATAAAAGGAAAATGTTCATAATGAAAATAGAAAAATGATAATTATGATTACAGTAATATTAGCAATAATAATGATACTGACAATGATGATAATAATGGCAATGATAACAATATTTGGAACACAAAGCATAGCAAAGATAATGGTAATAAAAAGAAGAAAACTAGCGATGATAATAATAATATTTCAGTAACACCACGAGTAATAATGTTGGAAAAGATTATGACTTTTGCTATAACAATATTAATAACCATGTTAGTAATGTAGATGAATATAATGACTATACTTAAAATGCCAATAAAATACTACAATCAGCAACTTTATAGAAAAACAACCAAGAATCTTTATTATTAATAACACAAAATCCGGTTATTGATACAAGAATAATTGTTTGATAGCATGAACTGGAGCTTTAATGATCTGATTTTAATAGTAATAGTAACCGTAATAATGATTATGATTATAAGGATAATAATGATTATAATTATGGTGGTGACGATGATAATAATAATAATAATAAAGACAATAATTATAAGAAAGAAAAGAACAGAAAGAAGAAGAATGATAATTATCATAACGCTCGAAATAATGATGGTGATGGTGCTACTGATAGAAATGATAATAATAATACTTTGATATTAATGATAATTATGATAATGATAATGATAATGATGATAATGATGATAATAATAATAATAATAATGATGATAATAATAATAATTAGGATGATAATAATAATCATAATAGTCATGATAATAATGATAATGATGATAATAATAATGATGATGATGATAATAATCATAACAGTCATGATAATAATAATAACGGGAAAGAACAACAATATTATGATAATGATAATATTGATAACAACAATAGCAACAACAACAACAACAGTAATAATAATAATGATAATAATAATAATAATAATAATAATAATAATAATGGGAAAGAACAACAATATTAATAACAACAGTAATAAAATGATAATATAACAATAATGATAATAATAAAAATAGTAATAATAATAATAATAATAATGATGATAATAATAATAATAATGATAATAACAATAATAAAAAAGATAATTATAATAAAAATGATGATAATTTGGATATTAATGATAATGATAATGATATTTATAATAACAATGATAATGATTATAATAATAACAATAGTAATAATAATAACAATAATAATAATAATAGTAATAATAATGATAATAGTAATAATGCTGATAATGATGATGATCATAGTAATGATAATGATAATAATAATAATAATAATAATGATAGTAATAATGATAATTATAATGATCATACTACTACTATTACTACTAATGATAATAATAATAATGATGGGTGGTAATGCTCGCACTTTTACTACTACTACTGCTAACAGTAGCAGTAGTAGTAGTAGCAGTATTGATAATGATACTAGTATCTGTGATGATATTAATAATGACAGTCAATTATGATGGCGATAAAATGATAAAAGTCCTGATAATAAGGATGATGATGATTATGATAATGATAGTATACTATAATGGCAATGATGATAATAACAATATTGATAATAATAATAATAATAACAATAATAATAATAATAATAAGATGAAGAAGAAGAAGAAGAAGAAAAAGAAAAAAAGAAGAAGAAGAAGAAAAAGAAAAAGAAGAAGAAAATAATAATAATAATAAGAAGAGGAGGAGGAGTAATGATAATAATGATGGTGACGATGATGATGAAAATATTAATAATAATGATGATATTAACGGTAGCAATGATAATAATAATAATAATGATGATGAGGATGATAATAATTCTGATAATAATGATAATATTAATAATGATGATAAGAAGAAGTAGAATGAAAATAATAATTATAATGATAATAGTAATAACAACAACAACAACAATAATAATAATAATAATAATAATAATAATAATAATAATAATAATAATAATAATAATAGCAATGATGATAATGATAATGATAAAATAATAATAATAAAAAACAACATAGTAATAACAACAGCAGCGATAACAATTATTAATGATAATAGTATTAATAACAATGATGATAAAATAACGATAAATGTAACTATTATAATTATTATAGTAATAACAATAATAATAATGATAATAATACTAATAAAATGATGACATTAATGATAATAATGAATATGATAATAATATCAGTAAGATAAATAATAATAAGTATAAGAATAATATAAATATTACGAAGTATAAGAATAATATAGATAATAAGAAGTATAAGAATAATATAAATAAGAAGAAGTATAAGAATAATATAAATAATAAGTATAATGATAATAA
>NC_061838.1:15121791-15124291 GCF_019202785.1 Penaeus chinensis | reverse complement strand
TAATGTATACATACAGACAGACATGTAAATATACATATGGTTATATATACATATATATACATATATACATATGTGTGTGTGTTCATGTATGTATGTATGTATGTATGTGTGTGTGTGTATGTGTATATATATATATGTATATATATATATATATATATATATATATATATATATATATATATATGGTTTGAGTGTATGTATGTATTGCGGAAGGAACGTCAAGGAAATCATTTACCCTCCTGTAATGTTTGTTTTTTTCCCCCCTCAAAAAGGATCGTCTATCTGAAGTAAACCTCGGTAAAGATTTTCTCTCTTGGAATACCACGGAAATACTCTGCAATATTCTAGTGAAATATCCCTTTTCATCAATTTGTTTTCCAGAACCTTTTTCATTCTGAGACATAACGTGACCACAAGATTTCCTGCTCCTGTTCACAGCCAACAGCCGCTAATCATTTAACCGCGAACATGAAAATGGTCGGAATACATGGGTTGTTCCCGTGTTTGCTTTCTTTCCTGCGACCAACTCGTCAATTTCCTTCATAAACATCGTACACAGCAATGGCTACCAGAACTGCACCTGGAACTGGGAGAGACAGAAAGGAAGACGGAAACAGGCAGACAGAAGGAAACAGACATGACGCTGCGAGACAGCGTCCGACACACGCCTCAGTGGCCGCCGACTGGAAAGGATAAATCGGCGCTGACGTCAGTCACGCTTCCCGATCAGGTGATCTGCTTAAGAATCCCGACGCTGATTGCATTTCAGCTGCTTCTGTCCCCAGCCAAAGCGAAGAGGAAGTAGGATTGACGTGTATGTTGTGAGAATAAATATTTCATGAAGGTAGTTTTCTCTGATGATGTCTAACCAATCATCACGAAGCGAGGTGTTTGGACAAGACGGCTCCGACGGTGACGTGTGGATAAAATGACAAATTCTTTCACTTGGGTGCTGATGCTTCCCTCGCACGCGAGACATAGCCGGGGAAAAGGCGCCGAGAAAAAGAACGGATATTGAAAACCACTGCCTTCCATCGCTCTCTCCGAACATTGACGAGATTCTGAAGATAATCACTTGCTAAATATCACAGCCTCCAAACGATCCCTTGATGAGAAGCAATTTCTCCGGGTAAGGAACGAGTGCCGAGAGAGGAGAGTTGAGAGAGCATATTTAACTAATAGAGCCATCGTCTGCTTTTGGCGCTCACTTTAAAGCTCACCTTTAAACACACTCTTGGAGCAGCTCATCAAAGGTTTATCTTGAGATTATGCGTAAAATGCATATCAGTAAATGTGAATGTTTAGTAATATTGGCAATTCCTTTGAATAAAATGTATTTACTAATTTCTTATGGAAGTCTGAAAAGTTTTCATTTTTAAAAACGATTGCATGAGCGGGGCTTTTAAGAAGTGAGGGGAAAGGACCAGCAATATCAAAGCCCATACGCATGTAAGAATTGCCTGCACTTCACTCGCAGGACAGAAATTACGACACTAAGTTAGTATGAATTTGATCTCTCCTCTGAACTTGCTCGAGGCTGTCCTGCCTTCCTCGTCCTCTGCGCACTCTCCTCTTTTTGTCTCTACGCTTATCTACGCCTTGTCTTAATCTGTACAATATCTCCGTCCTCTTTTAAACCCCCTTCCTCACTGATCATTATCATTCTAAATTCGTGTTCCATGGTGGACATCTTCCCTTTCCCTTCTTCCTCCTTTTCTCTGCTTCTCTCTCTCACGGAGACCCTTTTTAAGAAAAGGCGATCTGCTTAAAGGGACGAGGTCTAGCTTTCGTTTCCATTTTTTTTTTTTTTTTCTCAAACAGACACAAATGCATATCATTGTTTGTCCTCCTCCAATGCGCTGAGTAATGGATGGTGTCGCCAATGACATACTTCCAGTGTCACTAGAAATAGCACCTCGCCTTTTGGTTCAGACATGCTGGAAAATAATCGGACTTTAGGAAACAGAGATAATAAAAGATTCTTATTTGCAACATTACACTGGAGTATTCTCCAGTAAGCAAATAGTCTGAGTGACTGCATGCAAGGAACACACATATTGCAAACACAAGCACCAGTTTGTTCGGAAACAATGATGACATTACTGGCATTTAAGGCCTTACGCAGGGTTCCAAATACAGCTTTCGCTGAGATTCGCTATCAGATCATTGTGAGATTTAGAACCGGCGTTGTCAATATTTACTTCAATGACTTATTCTCTGTTCATTAGTAAGGCATTAGTTTATTCAGTGGTGCTGTTATCCAGCGCCTTCTACAGTCCTTTGTTTGATATGCCGACGATTCTGTTTCTTTGTGAAAGTATGGATCACGTGCAGCGAATTTCATTTTCTTTGTCTAAATACTCATTTACTGAATTAGATACATAACATACCTTTACATTCTCTCTCTCTCTCTCTCTCTCTCTCTCTCTCTCTCTCTCTCTCTCTCTCTCTCTCTCTCTCTCTCTCTCTGTATCTCTCTCTCTCTCTCTCTCTCTCTCTC
>NC_061838.1:15109291-15111791 GCF_019202785.1 Penaeus chinensis | reverse complement strand
CATCCTGTATTTCTAATCATATTTGAACGTATTTTATGGCACACACACACACGTATATAAAATGACCCGTTTACCTGAAAGAGAGAGAGAAAAGAGAGAGAGAGAGAGAGAGAGAGAGAGAGAGAGAGAGAGAGAGAGAGAGAGAGAGAGAGAGAGAGAGAGAGAGAGACGAGATAGAGAGAACACAGAGAGTTGGACAGAAACAGGGAAAATGTAAACGAGGTGGCAAAGGAAATTGACTGATAAACGTTGCGGACAGTGTTTTAAATCCCCCGTTGCGATCCCTGGGAGGAAACAAGCGCAGATACGCATTAATATCTTCATTGTCATTCACACTATTTGAATTATTAATTGTGGTAAACAATTTCTAGAGGGAAAGAATACACGATGCAAGTGTGTGCAACAAAGAGGCTTTGTGCCAGAAGTCCTTGGAATTGTGCAAACCTAAAAAATGCAAAATGTTTACATGCAAAACTCCCCTAGGCATCGAGCGCTCCTGTACTGGCCTCACCGAGACTGTGAACCATGATTATGAGCGTTAGGGAACAGTGTGCGAGAGCGAGACGAGGAAATAAAGGCTTATGAGGGAGAGCAAAGGAAAGGAAGGAGCAAGTAAGGGAGAAAATAAGAGGTACCGAAAATGAGCGCCGCAGAATCCCCGTATAATTAAAGTCAATCTAAGCCATCTTTGCTCTTTGTTTGCGTGTTGATGCTAATCCGTGCATGTGCGTACTCTCTTTCCACAACATATGTAGCGCTTGAAATGGAAATAAATCTTGTAAAATGGACCCCTTGAGGTTCTGAACGCTACTTTAGATAGATTCAGCAATGCCCAAGCTTCTGCGTGTAGCATCTTGGGCACCAGCAGAGCGACGTACCATCATCTTCCTTGCAATTTAGTTGGGGTGAAAAGCCTAGAGTTCAAGCCTAAATTGGTTAGTTCTAAGTATATTTGCGTTTAACCGTTGTATAAATAAAACTATGTAAAAGAGGTTCTTTGCTTTCTGTCTCCCAAGATTAGCAAAGACCAGCCTTTATACATAAGCCCCTCACACCGAGTCCCGCCTAAGTGTTTTCTCGTCCAAGATGAATGAATGATTCTTTCAGTTTCGACTCTTTTTGAAACCGCAAGACCGCGCAGATGAAGATAGAGAGAGAGAGAGAGAGAGAGAGAGAGAGAGAGAGAGAGAGAGAGAGAGAGAGAGAGAGAGAGAGAGAGAGAGAGAGAGAGAGAGAGAGAGAGGGGGGGGGGGGGGGGGGAAGGAGAGGGAGTAACCTTTGGAAATAAGGTGGAAACGGCGCTTGACGGACTGCAGTGGCTCTGACGTCGGCGATGAAGTGGCAGCCTGGAAGCGAGCGAAAGCTGTGTTTGTGCATTCAGCGGACGTGGAAGGCTCTCAACTTTAAAACTTACAGAGACGGCTACGACAGCGAAGAGCAGCCTGTGCCCGAGGCCGCTTGGAAATGTCACTGGCGATCTTTGCAAAGGTTTTATGGACCTCATGGTGTGCTATGCATCACGTCCGGTGCATGCGATGAACCCAAGACTGAAATGCAGCGCAGGTGAGGAATTTGATGCACAAGAAATATCTTTTCACGTATTTGCAAAGCTGACTGCATTCGTATCTACACAGACATGCATTCAGCATATATGTTAGCATATCTACACCCCCACACCCCCACCCACACACACACACTGACACATATATGTATACGTGTACGTTTTGTGTGTATATATATATTATATATGCATTATATATGTATATATGTGTATATATATATATATATATATATATATATATATATATATATATATATATATATATATGCACACACACACATACAAACATACACACACGGACACACACACATACACACACATATATACATATATATATATATATATATATATATATATATATATATATATATACATATACATATATATACACGCACGTACATACATATATATGTGTGATAGTTGGTGGGTGGGTACGTGTGTGTGTGTGTGTGTGTGTGTGTGTGTGTGTGTGTGTGTGTGTGTGTGTGTGTGTGTGTGCATATTATATATACACATATATATGTGCATAGTATATATATATATATATATATATATATATATATATATATATATATATATATATATATATAATAGAACAAACAAGAATATTGGTCGGGTAAATCAATATCAAATAGTTGGAACATGCACTTGAAGCATGGTTTGGTCAGGAAGGGGACGTAACGCATAATCACTGCTTAATATCTCCGGCGATCACATGCACTACAAAAAGGTTGGAAATAATACATAGAATTATTAATAAAACCACTGTATTACCGATACAATGTAAAAAAGAACAAAAAATATATAAAAGCAAATACACACATAAAACTCACGAGTGGGTGCAAAGTACTGCTACGAAAGCAGGGTCAGTATATTAGAGAATATGATTGTATTAAGGATCACGAATCACCAAAACAATAGTCACATGCAATATACATA
>NC_061838.1:15096791-15099291 GCF_019202785.1 Penaeus chinensis | reverse complement strand
CATATATATATATATATATATATATATATATATATATATATATATAGAGAGAGAGAGAGAGAGAGAGAGAGAGAGAGAGAGAGAGAGAGAGAGAGAGAGAGAAAGAGAGAGAGAGAGAGATAGAGAGAGATATGCATAGATATATATGTGTATGTATATATGTATATGTATGCATATATATGTGTGTGTGTGTGTAGGAATTTGAGCAACTTAGTGACAAGACCATACTTATATAGACCTTTGTAGTGAGTGGTGTAGAGCAGCGACTTGTGGTCGTTGGAAGCCGTTGCCCAGTAGTCTTTTTAGGGGAGGGGGGGGGGGGTAGAAGCCAAAATCTCAAAAACAAAAATAGGAATGACTCACACTTCCTCGGTAATATTATTTCTATGGTCATACGGTTTCGCAAAAGCGGCTGGTGTGTAGTTACGTCTGACAAAGGTATATTTTTTACTCGTATCCCGCCGTTGACATTAGTGTAACGGTCAGATATTATCATCATGCATTCACAATTCAAAACAACAAATTCTATGTTTTATCTCTAATTAGGATTTCTTGGGTATTTTTAAGCATACAACCACTCATGTTGTTTTTGGGGAGATGTTGGTAGGTCAACAAACACTAAATGCAAATATTCAAACTAGTTTACTGTATAATAGTAATATATATATATATATATATATATATATATATGTATATATATATATATATATGTTTGTATAGGTACAAATTAATACCTAGGGCTTCGCATTTAAACAGCCGTGAAAAATATCACATTTACATACGAAATAAAAGAATTTTCTTATTCAATTTGCCATAAAACAAACACCATGTCATTCCATTGAAATTTACTATTATCAGAATTTATCATTAAATAATTATCTAGCATATTCCCGGCCATTACATATCTCCTCACATACATATATAAATACGTTTTGTAGCCTTTCCATTCCTTGTTAGCATCCAGGTGGCTCTGCTGGCTCCACAGGCTTTTCGGCTGATTGCTCTAGTAAATACGGCACTTATAATAGCTATTTGCTTGGATATATAGGATTATTAGTAGCTCTAGCTAGCATACGTCCCCTGTTGGAAATGACTGATTTTCTTTTTTTGGTATACATTGCTCTTAGAACTGGAACCTGAATCACTGTCTACACTACAGATAGCATACACGTTTTAGTTTCTGGTGCTTTAGATACTATAGAGGGGAGTAAAACATTATTGAGCAACAGCATATACCATTCATTCCTCGGTGATCATAAGTTTAATGATATTCCATGTTATCTAACACTATGTTTTTGGTGTCTGTTCGGATTCCTCTCCGTTTCCAATCCTCTTACTGAGTAAGGATGGCGTTTGAAACCCCAATTTAGATGCTTCAACAATTTAGTGTCATGAAGCACACGGCTCATTGGCCTCTGCAGTGTTTTATTTAAATTTTTGTTATAACCTCTATTGTGCTTCAGGGGCATCATTTCGGGGGAACTTAGGGGTCAGTTACCCCCCACCTCCAAGATTATGACTCCCCTCCTCAAGGTCTGGCTTGCCCCCCTCAAAGGCCACACTCCCACGATTTGTTTTGCCTAAATAACAATAGGCAAAACCTTTATAGTTCTGCTCGTAGCTTATAAATGCTCTTAAAATAGCCATTTTTTAAAGAAATGTTCGAGTCATAAGACGCATCACTTCTTATATTTTGATGCACTGTCTCCAGACTAGTTAAGTCTTCTCTTCCTCCTCTTCTTGCACAGACCGTGGTAAGTACTAAATTACAGTATATGCAGATTTTTTATTAGCTATTATTTGGGTGTGTACCGGCACCGTGTTGAGGATGCACTCACAATCACTTCATTTGCCTCGTATCCATTCCTTCTTTGTATAGCAGTGGTTCTTAATCTTGGGAGTTATATATATTTTGTTTAATTCTGTTTGAAATCCTTTCAGCAAGTGTGTGATTAAGAAGATTATAGGCGCATTTTGTATGGCAAGATGTTTCAAGTTATGTTGAAAAAATCGTGAAGCTTCTTATTCCTGTTTGACGGAACTTCTTGGTCAGATTCTTGGTTTCGATTCGTACCAAACCAAGTACTATTACAATGCTTCCAGAAGCTTACTGCAGCTTCATGACGTCACAATTAGAAACTAACCGCCAACATGGATGACAGAAATGAGTGATTGCGATGAAATGTTTTAGTAATTTACTTTTTCTGTCGCCAATAGATGTTATCATAAGCTACCAACTATTTACTGCAGATCAGAATTATTAACTGGAATAGATTTATAGTTTTAATATTCTCTAGAAGATAAGTACTAGCTACTTATAACCGTATTTTGCCATCCCGTGGATGTTCGAAGAACTTTTTATATTTGCCCCTGTTATTCTCATTCTATCAACAGTAGATAATATCCTTTTAAATTGTTGCTCTAAAATGGGTGGACGATTTCATTTCTAGTTATATATAGGGGAGGGGGAGACAGGAATCTTCGCGTTCATCTCCACTCG
>NC_061838.1:15089291-15094291 GCF_019202785.1 Penaeus chinensis | reverse complement strand
GTTCACTGATTTCCATGCGGGCTGCAATTAATGTTGTCGTTATTATTATTCACTTCATATGTAGCCATCATGATGTAATACTGCATTTCAAAATTCTCGGTATAATCACATACATATCATAGATTGGTAAGCTTAATGCATATGTATATATCACAGGTGAAATTATCATTACTTTGACAAACAGAGTATAAAAAGTGTTAGATACACAATTATGCTTTTAATATGTTTGCACCAATAGATATACCATCTTTATTTTCTGAATAAGGCTCAGTACACCCGGCTATCATTCAAACTAATTTTATATGTTCGAATGTTAGTACATGGAGTTTACTGTAATTAAATGCTGTAACATAGTTAATGAGAGTGTAGGGGAGAAAATATTTATTTGTGATTGCCAGTTAACCTGCCTGATTGGAATAAATGCATTATAGTTTAAGTCCACCGAAACTGTGCGCTGTTTGCAGAAAAAAATCATTATTAATTTCATATTTGTATTTACGGGATCACTAACGAGGTCGGTATTATTGTTTTTTCTTTGTCCTTATTATGTTTATTATAATAATATTAAGGAAAATGATGATGATGACGATAATGATAATAATGATAATGATAATGATAATGATAATGATGATGATGATGATGATGATGATGATGATGATGATGATGATGATGATGATGTTGATAATGATAATGATAATGATAATGGTAATAATAACAATATTACTAATGATAATAAAGATAATGATAATGATAACAAAACAATGACAATAATCACAATAATAATGATATTGATGATGATAATAATAATAATAAGAATAGTAGTAGTAATAATAATAATAATAATAATAATAATAATAATAATAATAATAATAATAATATTGATAATGATAATGATAATGATAATGATGATAATAATAATGATAATGATAATGATAATGATAATGATAATGGTAATGATAATGATATTGATGATGATGATAATGATAATAATAACAATATTACTAATGATAATAAAGAAAATAATAATGATAACAAAACCATGATAATAATCATAATAATAATGATAATGATAATAATGATAATAATAGTAATACAAATAATAACAATAAATAATGATGATGATGATAATAATGATAATAATGATGATAATAGTAATAATGATGATAATAACAATATTAGTAAAAGTGATAATAATGCTAATGATAATAATAATGATAATGGTGATAATAATGCTATTGATAATAATAGTAATGATAGTAAAAACTATAATGATATGATGGTAATGATAATAATAACTAGCAGGACCCATGGAATTTCCACGGAACAAAAATAAGACGAACTTCTCCCCGGCTCTCTCCCTTCCCCCCCCCCCCCCCTCCCCCTCCCTTTGCTCTCATCTCCTCTCTCCCCTTACTTGTCTCTTTCTTTATCCCTCTAGCTTATATTTCCCTTTCTCACTCTGGTACATCCTCTCACTCCTAAATATTCCTATAATTCATTTCTTCCCTCCCACTTTAAGCCCACAAAGGCCCCTCCCACTTCTCTCCTCTTCCTCTTTAACACCTCCCTTCCTTCGCTCCTTGATCCCCTTTCCTCCCTCCCCCGTCTTCCGTTTCTCTCTTTCCCTATCCTCTTCCTTTCCCTTCATTCATCCCCCTTCTTAAGTTCTTTCTGCTTCCCTCACTTTCCCCTTCCCATCTCCCTTAGCTCTTCAACCCCCTTTCTCTGCCTTTCTCCCTCCCTCCCCCTTAGTTTTCCAAGGCCTATTTCTCCTCACCTTCCTCTCCCCTTCCTTCTTAACCTCCCCCTCGGATAGTCGTGTAACTAATGAATGTGCAAAAAGTGACCGTCTAACTACTGCAGTGCAGTGAACGTGCCTAGAAGAAGGATGATGATGATGATAATAACGATAATAACAACAGCAACAGCAATAATAATGATAATAACAATAATGATAATAATAATAATGATGATAATAATGATAATAATAGTAATAGTAATAATAATAATAACAATAATAATAGTAATAATAACAATATCAATAATAACAATGATAATAACAATAATAATAGTAATAATAACAATATCAATAATAACAAGGATAATAACAAAAGTAGTGATAAAATTATGATAGTGATAACATTATTAATAACAATTATGGTAATATCAGAGTTAGAATATGATTCTAATAGATTTTAAAAATGATGTTCCCAAACATGTGTCATTCTTTAATATTGGTGTTATCAATCACGTCAAAATGAGCGACCTCATATGGAATGCGATTTCAGACGTAAAGTGCAAACGTAACGCACGAACGAACAAACGAAAGAACGGATGGAACACAAGCAGAATTATAGATAATAATAATACGAGCTGAAGGCACTCTGGCCCAAAAACTTCACGAAAATGCGAATGAGTGAAAGGGACCGGCTGGGTTGAGAGAATAATGCTGGAAACATATATGGAAGATGGAACGCGTCGACCAGAGAAACACTAGCAAGCACTGTGGGCGTGTTACAAATAATTGCACGTAGACAGGGTGTAGAATTACAAACATGCCTCTGGGTAAGATGTAGCACCAAGGCATTCCAAGTGCATCTGGATAGTGCACTTACATTATCTAATGCACTTGGTTCAGAGGCTTAATATAAATTCAGTTGTGAAAATGTTAAATTATTTCGAAATTATCATATGCGAGGAGAACGGCAACCTGAAGGAGTAGCAGAGAATGACCGATGCAAAAGGCTAAGTGACGTGCTGTTATGGCTTTGGTCAAAGAAAAAAAAAGTAAAATGAATAGCCTAAGAGATGCGAGGAGATTCGGAAGTGCAGAATAAACACCGAATAAGAATAGCAACGTACATAATATTGAGAGATAATTTAATGGGAGTGAGGGGGAAAGGAAACCCAGAGAAAAAACGTCGAAAGAGTACACCGAGAAGATTGATCAAAGATCCTTTAAAGACGATTTACAAACAGTTGTTACTTACTCTCTGCGAAATACAAAGAGGAATAAACTTCATGACATCTAATTTCCTAGCATGACAAACGCTGCATATAGTGATAACAGGAATGATAATATTAGTGATAATAATGGTGATAATAATAATAATGATAATAATAATAATGATGATAATAATAATAATGATGATAATAATAATAATGATGATAATAATAATAAAAATGATAATAATAATAATAATAACATCAACAACAACAACAACAACAACAATAATAATAATAATAATAATAATAATAATAATAATAATAATAATAATAATGATAATAATAATAAATAATAATTATAATGAAACTTATAATAATAATTATAATAATAATAACAATAATAATAATGATGATTGGTGATAATGATGATAATGATAATGATAATAGTAAAAATAGTAATAAGAAATATAATGATAATGATAACAAGAATGATAATATTAGTTGTAATATTGATGATGATAATAATAATGATAATAATAATAATGATGACAATAATAATAATAATGATAATAATAACAATGATAATAATAATAATAATAGTAATAATAATGATAATAATAATAATGATAATAATAATGATAATAATGAGAATAATGATAATAATGATAATAATAATAGTAATAATAATAATAATAATAATGATAATAATAATAATAATAATAATAATAATAATAATAATAATAATAACAATAATGATAATAATAATAACAATAATAATAATAATAATAATAATAATAATAATGATAATAATAATAATAATAATAATAATAATAATAATAATAATAATAATAATAATAAGCATAAGGATAAGAATAAGAATTAAATAACAATAACATCAACAGCAACAGTAATAATGTTGATGATGATAATAAGAATAACAATAATGATGATAATAATGATAATGATAAGAGCAATAATGATAATAATAAATAATAATAATAATAGAATGATAACAAATCAACACTAATGACAACAATAACCACCAAAACAACAATCATGTTAAGGATAATCATAAAAATGATGATGATGATGATGATATCAATAGTAATAATGTTAATAATAATAATAATAAAAAATAATAATAATAATAACAATAATAATAATAATAATAATAATAATAATAATGATAATGATAATAATAATATTGATAATAATAATAATAGTGGTAACTGTAACAACAATAATAATAATAATAATAACATTAGTAATAATAATGACGATGATAATGATAATAACAATAATGGTAATAATAATAATAATAGTGATAATAATAATAATGATAATAATAATAATTATTATTATTATCATTATTATTATTATTATCATTACCATTATTGTTACTATTATTATTGTTATTATTATCATTATTATTATTATTATTATTATTATTATTATTATCATTCCCATCATCATTATTATCGTTATTATATTTTTGTCATTATTATTATTATCAGCGTTAGTATGATTATTATTATTATTATTATTATTATTATTATTATTATTATTATTATTATTATTATTAATATTATCATTATTATTATTATTATCATTATTATTATTATTGTTATTATTATTATTAGCATAATTAGCGTTACCAATATTATTACCATTATAAATATTATTACCATTATCAATATCATTATAATAATTATCATAATAATTATAATAATTATCATAATAATTATAATAATTATCATAATAATTATAATAATTATCATAATAATTATAATAATTATCATAATAATTATATTAATTATCATAATAATTATAATAATTATCATAATGATTATAATAATTATCATAATAATTATAATAATTATCATAATAAATATAATAAAGTTAATAATAATGATAAAATAACACGAAAATGATAATAACAAAAGCAAAACACCGGCGGCAACAATAGTAATAACAACAAATTGGCAGTTAAGCTTCTCATCCGTGGATAAAAGTATTTTTCTCACAAATTATTTCTTTTTCCTCTTCTATGGCTC
>NC_061838.1:15079291-15084291 GCF_019202785.1 Penaeus chinensis | reverse complement strand
ATAACACACACATATACAGTATCTGCTATACGAAAGTTTTGCACTGAAAGTGAAAATCCTACTAATTTTGTCCGCTACTATTTTCTACCTTGCCTAGTCCCTCTGCACCACAAGTTTAGAAAGGAAAAATACACAGAAATAATAGGGATCCAATATTCATTGCACTTCGAGGATAAATTGAGGCAACTACTAAAATAAGGCAAACTACAAAATAGATACACATTTATATGCCTTTAGCACATGTCAGTGACTATACTAACGCGTTACGGAAAAATGCAAAAACCTTCTAATGCTAAAAAACGGCTATCCTCCCCTCTATTCAGTCCAGTTTACGCAACTGCATGTGCTTTACGCCCGTAACTTAAAATACAATTAACACATTAAATCTATTTTGCATGGCCAAATGCTATATTTCCATAATTATAAACATTCATACGTCGCATTACTACTGCTGCACTTCATAAAAAGTCAATATAAAACGCTGCCAAAAGATGCCCCTCAGCAACATTTGGACAAAGTATCTTACGTGTGTGTGCTTGTCTGGTGTGTGTATGTGTGTGTGTGTGT
The DNA here is from genome assembly GCF_019202785.1 of Penaeus chinensis. Taxonomy (NCBI): domain Eukaryota; kingdom Metazoa; phylum Arthropoda; class Malacostraca; order Decapoda; family Penaeidae; genus Penaeus; species Penaeus chinensis. The sequence goes on along the minus strand of NC_061838.1, from coordinate 15,083,724 downwards.
GTGTGTGTGTGTGTGTGTGTGTGTGTGTGTGTGTGTGTGTGTGTGTGTGTGTTCATATGTCAAGCATTGTCTAGTGCATAATCATATCGTTGCCTCTAACAAGTTCCGTTATTGGAACTTGTTTCATTGCAGCAAGTTATATTTAACTTTCCAAAAGTTTGGCCAGCAACTGGTAACTCAAAAAATAAACTTCGGTGTCCGAGTAATACACTTTACATGGAACTATTCAGAAGAGGTAAATGCTATTTGTCAGGGTAGACACTTCTTTCCGCTGAGTTTTGCGTCATTTGGTATCAGTTCAACAAAGTTTGTAATGTAAACTTCCAATAAAAGTGTCTGAGAAAATACAGTTTATAAGCCCCGAAACATGTCTAGCACGCAGGTTCCATACCAGAAGCCCTTCAAGCATGACTAATTAACTTCTAATTAAAAGATCTACATCAAAGCACAGCGCGGAGTTTTCCCTTTTAGATGCAGAAAATTATGATGATTATTACTACCTCTCTAGCCAGACCTCTCACACAGCACTGCAGCAACTTGGTCACAAAGCGTCCCTCGGCGAGCGTCGCATCAGAAGGACTGCGGCGGACGCCGATTCGGGGCAGAAACCAAGGCTCTCCGCGGAAGACCAGACGTCGGATGATTGCACACTGACAGAGATAGAACACACACACATATGCTTACGGGCACATATTCTAGAGATAGAAACAGACTAGTGCGATGATATAAACTGACTTTTTTTCTGTCTCTTTCTTTTTAGTCCATTCAAATACTGAGTAGTTTCCCTCTGATGACCTTGAACATAAAAAAAAAAAAAAAAAAATATCTGTCTCAGAATTGCATCAATCTCTGTACATATTTTGCCCTTCGTGAAATGCTCCACAGTAACCATCTTCAGAGGTAACGCTGTATCCATAATAATCACCTATGCCACGCGAACAAATTGTTTTCCTATCTCTTCATAGTGTACCGCTACAGGAACCGGTGCAGCTGCGGACGTTCAGCAGCTATAACACCGGCTGGACAAAAGAGCTCAGAATAGATACTCTATATTCCACTCCAGCTGCACCTTGCCAGTGCCAGCGACAATACTCTCCCGCAGACTATACTCTGAGCGTTGGGGCAAAATGCATACATACATGGGGCCATCATAACGAGCAGAGAAAAAAGACATTTTAGAACATTTCTACCCAGACACACGATTTTCATTAAGAGAGAGAAAACAAAAATCAGCGACAGGTAGATAGATAGAGAGAGGGCCTCACAGGCGAGGAAACTAGAAAGAGGAGAGAGGGATAAGGGGAAGGAAACAGCTTTAAATATTTGGTTAAACGGAAGAGAGTTAGAGAGAGAGAGAGACAAACAGACAGACAGACAGACAGGGAGAGAAAGAGAGACAGAGAGACAGACAGACAGATAGACAGACAGACAAACAGACAGACAGACAGACAGACAGAAGGAAACAGAAAGAGAGGTGAGAAAGAAGAGAAGAGAATTCCTTCCCTAATACAGAGCAAGCCACATGACGGACGCAGCTGGTGACAGACTCTTACATCACGTACACTTATATCACGTACAACATTTGCAATACAAATTGCTATTCACAACAGTTGAGGATCAGAGAGCCGGTCTGCTACATGCATAATAAGCGCCACTTAAGGAACTGATGCGACGGAAGCCAGTGCACGACCTAAATCTATTTGCATAATGTCCATGATTATGAGCACTGCCTCTCCCCCTATAAGCCGTTTGTATATCTGGAGAACAAAGAACACGGGAATTGGGCGCCGAGTACAGCGTAATACTGTTTCATGAATATCATCCAATCTTACAGAGCGGGTATGCTTAAGAACAGGTGTACAACCAGACAAGCAATGCCTTAACACGGATGCTTGAAAGCACGTGAATTAGAGCATAGTGATATACAGCACATTATTCATGAAGCACAGCCTCGCACATATCGTGTTTCCTAAGGTCAAGGGATTCATCCTTCATGATATAAAAGGTCAGACTAACGCAGTACAACTCAAGCTGATCCCGACAGTAAGGCCTGCAAAGGATGATTCATCTCGTGTACAAAGGCGAGGGGAAACCTCGCTGACGCACGGTAAGGATTTTGTTATTGTTTCGAAAGTAAAGTTCTGTAGAAACAGGTTACGTTATTGTCAAAGTCTATCGTCAAACGGAAACTTATTGCATATGAAGATTATTTCGCAATGGTCCCTAATTTTTGCAGGTTAAGCAAAGGTAGTCATACATCAACAGGAAAGGCCTGAACAACATAAGGCCGAAAACGTGCCAACAGTGTACCTCAGAATTAATTTATTTCATATGAAAATACAGACTGCTTGAACTGTATCATGTCGTGGAAAGGGGGATTAGGGCAACAACAACTGTTGTTGTAATATAAATGTGTGTGCGCCGAAGATACAAGGGTACGCCCTGGCGGTCAGGAGTAGTAGAGGGCCTCATGCAGGGAGGGAGAAAGAGGGACAGGAAAGGGGTCGAAGAACACTAAGAAGGGGAAGCAAGTGGGAAGAAAGACTTATTGAGATCAGAGAAAAAAAGGAAAAGAAAAGTACGGCGGCTTTAGAAAGGGCAGGGAAGAAGATGAACAAGTAGTTGCTGGTTTATGGCAACACCCGAATCTGAAGGGGGAAAAACAGCATCAACAAAATTGCTATAAGCGATTAGCCAGATGAATCATAATCGTATTATATTCTAGCAGTAAATAGGAAAACGAGTATATATCGATCTCTCGATGCAGCGGAAAATGAGCACAACTCGCCGGGTCAGTTAACAAAGAGCAATAATTATTACAAACTTTCCCTTGCGAATATCAGCAACGAAAAGATCAGATATATTCTGGACACTAAAATTGAGCTTTCAACAAAGAAATGGAGCCAGAAATAACAAAACATTTCCAGCGACGATCAGCTTTAAATCGTGGGATTAGGAAAACAACAAATAAAAGAACGACACAAACTGTGAGAGCCACGCCACGCGAGCGGGGGGGAGGCGGGGTGAAGGGGCGGTGATGGTTGGGTCAGGTACGAGCAGAGGAGGAGGATGGGGGGGGGGGGGAGGCCGAAAGAGAGAGAGGGGAGAAGGAAGGAGGAGGAGAAAGACCGAAAGAGAGAGAGAGAGAGAGAGAGAGAGAGAGAGAGAGAGAGAGAGAGAGAGAGAGAGAGAGAGAGAGAGAGAGAGAGAGCAAGAGGGAAACCGAAAAGGAGAGAGGGGCGAAGGAAGGAGGAAGACCGAAAGAAAGAGAGAGAGAGCAGAAAGGAAGCCAAAAGAGAGAGGGGGGAGAAGGAAGGAGGTAAGCCGAAAGAGAGAGAGAGAGCAGGAGGGAAGCCAAACGAGAGAGAGGGGAAAGGGAAGGAGGAAGACCGAAAGAGAGAGTGGGGAGAAGGAAGGAGGAGGAGAAAGACCGAAAGAGAGAAGCGAGGAGAAAGACCGAAAGAGAGAGAGAGAGAGAGCAGAAGGGAAACCGAAAGAGAGAGAGGAGAGAAGGAGGAGGCCCGAAAGAGAGAGAGAGAGAGTGGGAGGGAAGCCGCAAGAGAGGAGAAGAAGGGGAGATATAAAAGAGGGAGAGGCGAGGGGAAGGAGCCGTGTCTACAAATAAAGACGGCCAGCGAGGTTCCCTGCCGCGGCGGGGAGGCGAAGTGGCGCGGGAGGAACCTGAATGAGATGTAGAGTATTCAGGGCAACTTTGGGGAAAGAAAGAGATTAGTCATGAAAGGAAAGAAGAAAGAGTGAAAACTTTCGGAGGAAATTAACCGGCAGGAGAATCCAGACGACAGGAAAGGGAACGACATCCAGGTTAGGAGAGTTTGGAAGGAGGAACAGGACGGACGAAGATGATAAAAATGGGTGTAAAATGCGAATATGAGAAAGAAAGAAAATGGAAATTCTGCGTCACTTAAGTGAAAGTAAATACAACCACTGTCGCAAGATATTTTTTCTATCCATATATAGGCATAAAGCTACTGCGATTTACCTCTGAATCTATCAAGCCTACACTAACTATTAAATAGTACACACATTTTTTTTTTAAATTAAAAAAGTCGTGTAGTTTTCGGCAGACAGTTAAACTCTTGTATCGATTATTAAAGAATTTATTTCCAAGTTTTGCCTCTCCCTTTCAGATATTTTCCCTGGAAAATTCCAGACCCTGAGACACGATGGTAATGTTGTAGCGGCGGGGTCCCAGAGGGGGAGGCGGACCTGCATATTAATGATGTTCACGGTTCTCTGCGCTGCATGATTCACCTCTGCCTTATGCCAGCCGGACGCTTTAAAATTATTGCTAATCTAAATATTCAAAATTTGTATCTACATAAATTAATTCCCTCCTGAACAGAGCCATCGGCTCCCGCGCTGCATGCACCCGTTCTCTGCACTGACAGCCCAGTTTACATCTCAACCCCACG
>NC_061838.1:15071791-15074291 GCF_019202785.1 Penaeus chinensis | reverse complement strand
CCTACTAACGCCTCGCCCTCGAGGCGCCTTAAATTTGCCTCAAAGGTGACCCACCTTGACTGGTCCTGACTTGCTGGTCCCTTCGTTCTCGCGTGCGTTGTCCTTGGTGTATCTTCGTGGCTGCTCGTCCTTGTCGTCATCTTCATCCTGGTCCTTGGTAAATCCATCCGTCCTCGACGTCCACACGTCCTCGAAGATCTCGCACAGGTCCTCCATGACATCAGATTCATCCAGACTTCCTCATAGTCCTCGTCCAGGCCTAACTCGGCGGTGTACTCGCCCAATGCACTTCCTTGCAGATCTCGTCCAGGGGCCGGATACTCAAAACAGTTTACAATGTTGTATCTCACCACGGAGCCTTTACAATGTCGTAAGGTCTCCGAAGGCCATACTCGAAACAAAATTAGCCGCCATGTTATGACGTCACACATTGTAAAGTACCTTGTAAGTTACAACTGCACCGGGGCTCTCGTAAGGGTTTGAAACCGGATATAGTACTGTTTATTTCCCGATTACTTAGTCGACAGAAACCTTTAATTGATTGTAACATGCCTTTTCCATATTTAATACCGGGGAATTTCAATTGTCTAGCATGTTCTTTGTTTTCCATGCATTGCTGTTATCTTGAATCAAATATAAATTGACAGTAAATTGAGTTGACAGACGACAAACAACAATGTTTCGGTGGCTGCTCATCTTCATGACCGAGCATTGCAGCGTGAAAGACATTATTATAGGGAATCATTAGTTTCACTCTATGAAGAGGATAAGCATTTATTGCGATATCACAGATTTCTTAGATTTGTATTATTATAACCTTCTCTGATGCCATATAGCCAACTTATGTCTTATACTTACGAAAAAAAATGTATGTAAAATGTCATATGTGAGACCTCATAAACACTTTGTTAAAAATATAAGAAATAATTATGTATATTATATTTCTATTTTTTGCCTGAAGACGAATGCTGTGTATTATCATTTTCTCTTTGTGAATAAAACTTGTACTATGAAAGGTTATTCTTTGAAATTCATCATAGTTAATTCATTTTACAACACTTGGCTGAGTCTTTCAAAAATATCACTCGAGGCCTTCCATGGTATTGGTGACCGTTGGGGGCGTGGCAATAAAACAGCCATGGATTTCCATTGGTTGTTACGTCTAATAGGCTAACTGCTGATTGATCAATCGACTACCAGTAAACACGGGCTTACAATATGCTTACTACGTTGTAATTATTTTTTGAGTATCGGTGGTTTACAATGTAGTAAGGAGATCGGAAAGTACGATGTAGTAAAGCGTATACAACTTGTAACGGACGGGTAGTTTTGAGTATTCCAGCCCAGGTCCTTCTCGGCTGCGCGCTCGTACGGACGTCCTCGTAATCTTCGTCAGGATCTACGGGCGTCCGGGCAGGAAGCGTCCTGTACTGCATCTCAGGGCGGCTGATACCTGCGCTAACGAGCTTCTGGAGTTTGACCGGATCTGCGGGTGTCCAGGCAGACAGCGTCCGTCCACAGTATCATGGGGCAACTGGTACCTGCGCTGGCGAGTTCCTGATCCCACCGCTGCCAGTAGAATGTAAAATTTAATATAAATATTATAGATGAGGACCTTTATAGTAGGTAGCTGAGCAATATGGGATGTAATTTAGCAGCTGTCACAAGTGACCTCACAGCTGGCGTCCCCACACCGAGTTCCGGTGGACACTCGCTATTTATGGACAAGGATGACCCGGGTTTAGGAGAGTTCGAGCCCAGCGCTCATTGTGTCAAGGTCGCCACCCAGCCTTCGACCCTCTTGAGGACAGACGTGCCCTTGCTCCTGCGGGCTCCGGTTATTCTCACCAGCCTCCCGCACTCGGCACTTACCCAAGACTCGTCTCGTGTGTTACCATTCTGTGTTGTCCTCTTCAGAAATAAAGAGTCAAGCCATCATACCACTATTACTACTCCTGCAAACCAATGTATAAAGGTCCTCATCTATAATAGCCTTTTACAGTATGTGTGTGTGTGTGAATACATATATATATATATAGATAGATATAGATAGATAGATAGCTGAATATATATATACATATATATGTATATATACATATAAATATATATACATGTGTGTGTGTGTATAAGTATATATATATGTATATATACATATATATATATATATGTTTATATATATACATAAATATATAGTATCAGGGACCACCTGTTGAGGCACCAAAGGCCGGAGCAATCTGGATTCACTCCTGGTAAATCCGCAATAGATCGCATCCTGGCGCTTCGAATCATTGTAGAGCGCCGTCATGAGTTCGGACGTGGGCTGCTCGCAGCCTACATCGACCTCAAGAAGGCGTTTGACACGGTGCATCGCGAATCACTCTGGGAGATCCTGAGACTAAGAGGAATTCCAACAAGGATTATTGGACTAATAGCAAACCTGTATACAGGCACTGAAAGTGCTGTAAAGTGTGGTGGGGGCCTGTCGAGCTTCCTCCCTGTT
>NC_061838.1:15061791-15064291 GCF_019202785.1 Penaeus chinensis | reverse complement strand
TAAAAATAATGATGATGGAGATGATGATGATGATGATAATGATAACGGTAATGATGATGATAACAATAATGAAGATGATGATGGCGATAATGGTGATGACGATAATGATAATGATGACTATCATGACGATGATGAGGATGATGACGATGATGATGATGATGCTCATGACGATGATAACGATAATGATGATGAAGATAATGAAGAAAACGACCATGTGATGATGATTACAATTATTGTTATCATCATCATTATTGTCATTATTATTATTAATAATAATATAATAATTATTATAAAAGTAGCAGTAGTAATAATAATGATAATGATAATAATAATAATAATAATTATTATTATTATTATCATTAGTATTATTATTACTATTATTATTATAACAACTATTATAAATATATTAATACTGTTACTACTATTATTACAACTACTAGTAATAATGATAACAACCACAATAATGGTAACAATAATGATGATAATAAGTTATAATAACTATAATGATGTAATATGATGATAAGAATGATGATGATAATAACAACAACAACAACAATACTATTAATAACAATAATAATAATAATAATTATGATAATAACAATAATGAAAATAATAATAATGATAACAATAACAACAATAATAGTAATAGTGATAACTACAATATTAAGGATGATGAAGATAAATAGATAATAATAATAGATAATAGATAATAATGAGAATAATAATAGTAAGAATCATAATAATAATAATAATGATAGTAGATAATAACGATAATGATAATAATAATAATAATAATAATAATAATAATAATAATAATAATAATAATAATGATAATAATAATTATAACAGTGACAATAATAACAATGATGATAATAATGACCATAATGATGATAAGGACCATAATGAAAATAAGGGTAAGAAATATAATGTAATAGTATGATAATTAATTAATGATAATAATGATAGCAGTGATAATGATAATCATAAGAATGGTGATGAGCATCATGATTATATCAATGCTGATAATGTTAATTAACATCATATCTATGATGATAATGGTAATTATGACAATAATACAAATAAAAAGGTGATAATAACCATAATCATAACAAAACTATAGTATTAATAACAAGACACTAATGGCAACAATAGTAACGACAAAGATGATAATTGATGTATCTTTCATAGCAATGACTGTAACAAAGATAATGCTCAAATCACGGCGCTTGTATACTGCAGGAAAATATAATTTGGGAAATGCTGCCCAGGCGGCTATCTAAAGCAACGCCATCAGCAGTGTATCAAAACTTTGAAAGAGAACGCGGATGGGGTGAGCGAAAGACCAATAGAACGGCCGAGAAGACGAGGGAGAAGGAAGACGAGGAGGAAATGGGCGAGAGAAACGCAGGAAGAAATACAGAGTAAGAAAACAAAATCCTGTCGTACGTGAAGGAAAATTGGAGATTTGGGAACGTCTTATATGGCGGAGTCCAGCCGGAATAAGACACAAGACAAGAAGGCTATGTCTCATTTAAGGCCTCGTTGAGCAAAAGAAAAACGAGAGAAAAGTATAAGAGAAAACACAGAGGCGAGCAGATGTAGACAAGAATCGGGTATGTGTCACTTGGCAGTCCCCCGCGCGCCTCATCCAGCCTCCCCTTTGATTGCATTAGGGAAGGAGGAGCAGCGCCAGCCCCTGGGACGCGGCAGGGACCGGGGCTGAAAACTAAGGGCGAGTTATAAAAGGGACAGGGCCGTGGTTATTTACGGAACCGTGAAGAAAAACGGGTGATCAGAGGAAAGTTTCTAATCTTTTTCATTATTTTGTTCCTGGTGAAGCAGGATTATCGAATATTTTTTTCTCCTCCCCCCCCCCTCTCTCTCTCTCTCTCTCTCTCTCTCTCTCTCTCTCTCTCTCTCTCTCTCTCTCTCTCTCTCTCTCTCTCTCTCTCTCTCTCTCTCTCTCGCTCTCGCTCTCCCCCCCCCCCTCTCTCTCTCTCTCTCTCTCTCTCTCTCTCTCTCTCTCTCTCTCTCTCTCTCTCTCTCTCTTTCTTTCTCTCTTTCTCTCTCTCTCTCTCTCTCTCTCTCTCTCTCTCTCTCTCTCTCTCTCTCTCTCTCTCTCTCTCTCTCTCTCTCTCTCTCTCTCTCTCTCTCTCTCTCTCTCTCTCTCTCTCTCTCTCTCTCTCTCTCTCTCTCTCTCTCTCTCTCTCTCTCTCTCTCTCTCTCTCTCTCTCTCTCTCTCTCTCTCTCTCTCTCTCTCTCTCTCTCTCTCTCTCTCTCCCTCTCTCTCTCTCTCTCTCTCTCTCTCTCTCTCTCTCTCTCTCTCTCTCTCTCTCTCTCTCTCTCTGAGATCCGGCCACGGCAGGCGGGTTATTACAGACTGTTCCTGTCAGTCTGTCAAAGTCACGCCCTCCAGCTAACAGGAACAGCCAGCCATACCCCGCCTGCTGTTGGCAGATCCGTCACGCCCCTATCACCGCGACCTCCAACCTGGTTTCCG
>NC_061838.1:15024417-15026917 GCF_019202785.1 Penaeus chinensis | reverse complement strand
CCATGCTTTTTGCCACTTCCCTTCAGTGGCATCCGCTTGGCACATTCACTATGCATAGTCATCAGAAAACGTCCATGTGCAACAGATGCATTCGACTGTTCGTTTCTAGCAAGAAGAGTCGTTGGCACCCTCTCCCATTTGCTTATCAACCCGCAGCTTTCATTTGGAGCTGAACTTAACATTCCTCGTTCATGTTCAAGACTGCTATATAATTAAAAGGGAAACTGGCGACGGTCGGGGGCTGCAACGTTATGAAACAACACTTGCTTGGTTGTTTGGGATCAAATGAAGTTAGAATAACGTAATGGAATGGGGAGGGAGGAAAAAACAGAGAATAAAATTATGCTGACTAGTGTAGTGCGTGGTAATAAGTCTGTGAGTTTATGATATCGCAAACTGCAAACACGTTTCACAGCGCCAAAACAGGCGTAACCATATTAGATTGTGGGAGATTAGAGGGAGAGGGATAGCGCTGGAGATCAATGGACACTCAAGCATATCAGGAAATCAATATTCGTAAAAATGATGACGTGGATCATCGTGAACTGATGAGCAGTGTAACAAAGTAAAATTATTTTCCATCTCATTAGTGATTGTTCGTCTCTGTGTGGAAGTGAATGAGTGTGAATCTGTGGAAAATATGGTATAGTGAAGGACTGAACATCAAATGATCAACAAAATGAGATAAACAGTTGAGAAGCAGCAAGAGAACAATGCAAATCGAGAGAAACAATTGGTGTGTGGATATGCAAAAGAGATTTACCCCTAAATGTTATTGGTAATGGCATGGGACGTGAGTGCATGAGTCCAGTGTGGGAAGAATGCTTTGTATAAACTAGTGAAGAGTGATACGATCTTAGAGCGGTAAATGAATGTACAGTCGTATGTGAGAGGCCCGGATAAAATCTAACACACACACACACACACACACACACACACACACACACACACACACACACACACACACACACACACACACACACACGCACGCACATGCTGGCGTTGCTCAGATATCAACTACCAATGAAGAGACATTCACAAACACACTAGCGCTTCTTTACATGTGTGTGATCCAATGCCTGCCATGCCTACGTTGTTTATGCCTTTAAAGTTCCTAGGCGTTTCATTCACTACATAATCGTGATTTCTCTGTTCAAACGTTCTGTTTATTTCTTTGTGACTTGTTTTCGAAAGAATAAAACCATATCTTCAAATACGACGAAATTCTAATATTAATAGAAAAAATGCGCTTATTATCTAAGGATCTCAACAGTAATGTATTCCGGCAGTGTGATTCCTTTGTGAGAATGACCATTCCACCAACATACACTAGTTAAGGAGAAGGCCGTGAAACACGTTAACAAGGTGTGAAGACCCTGCCATCACCTCGCGTCATTATGTTACCACGCTGCGCTCAAAGCACCATGTTCATCACAATATGTTTCTTGGGGTCTCATTTATGCCATAGTCTTACGTTTCTTCTCTGATAGCAATTTCAGATATTTGGTTAACGGAGATGCGTGTACAATAAAACAGGACCTAAGAAGGACCTATGTAATAGTCTCACTTAACTCCCATTGGAGTGTAAATTTCGTAATCAAGAAAATTCGTAAGGCGACACTTTAGACAAAGCGTTTTTTCCTTTATCAAAAGACTTCACACTTTTATAAATCATCTTTAAAAGAATAAAAATAATGTCTAATTAAAGTGAGGTTACATGAGGGTTGGATAATACATAAAAACCTGATTATGAAACATAGTTTTTGAAGAAGAGAATAACTGATTTCCATCCTTCTACCTAAAGCGTGACCCCCACTTCTCATGATCTGAATATTGTCCATGTGTATATAAAGCGATTATAAAGTGTCTATCGAGCGACAGCCCGGGATTTTGTCCTTTATACAAACACTGTGAATAGCGGCAGATCAAAAGAGCATGGGACGACGAGGTCAAACAAAGCTTTTGAACGGCTGGCACCGGTGTCTCGCGCTGTAGTCAAAACTCCCTAATTGTATCGTGCAGGTGATGTTCCCCCGCGCGTAATTAATCCGCAGCCTATGCACACCTGGCCAGACACTCAGGGCGTAAACACTGCCGTCGTCCTCAAAGCCTTTGATGGGAGCGCGATCTCAATTCCCGTGGACGTTCTGGAAAGAGTTGCGCCAAGCCAAAGGCAAGTCGAATGTCTATGACACCCGCAGGAAATTTCCTCCCACCACATGTTTCACTGAATGACCGAACCAGTGCAATCTGTGCCCGGAACTCCGGCTTTAGAATATCCGATTAGCTTCAATTGCCGTTCGGTGATCCGAGACGCATCTGTCTTTATTGGCCAATCCTTCGTTACATGTGGACTAGACACCTCAGTTGTCTTAATTTACTTAACCAATCTCTCCGCTCGGTTCAACTGTCTTGATTTCGGGAAGATTGCGTGGATATTAGTCTAAAGTAAACGGGATACATCCGGGGAGGCTTTGTCAAGGGCGATACTGTGGATTTA
>NC_061838.1:14994417-14996917 GCF_019202785.1 Penaeus chinensis | reverse complement strand
TAGATGACACCGTAACGATCAGTAGGAGTTGATTCGGAACGGTTGGCACTTGTTGTTTTCAAAGGTTGGAACATATAGAGACTACCAAGAGCCTAAATATCAAGAAGATTAGGTATTTCGAAGCCAACCGTGTTTCTGTGGATCCTGCGACACTTAGCTACTGGATCCCCCAGAAACAAGGCCAGAAGTGGGCGCCCTAAATGCACAACGGAGGAAGATCAAGTAAATATAATGTGCTATATGAAAGACAAATTGGAAGCTTGCATTGAAATGCATGAATATCATGACCTAATGAAAAACATTTGATACACCCATCAAAGAAGTTACCGGTAGTTAGTTGCATGTACAAATACTCTGAGTCATTTTCTTCTTAATTATTTAGGTTCATTATTTTTTTAAAAAGAGTCTGTAACTACCGCAAGGGATGAGAACCCCTTTTATTCTACTGGCAGCATCCAGTGGGACTTCCGCTGCAGCACGCACTGTCAGAAACCGCTGGGCTGTTTGAGTGGATGGACAGCAGAGTTGGCGGATGTCGGGACCGTTAGATTTACTGGGTGTGTTTACGTGGTAATCCTGGACATGTTTCTACCATCGATAAGGGCCATGGTGTTCCCTGAGTCAGAGATATTTTGCCTCGTCCAGGATAAAAGCCTTATCCATACGAGCAGTGTCGTGAAGACGTGATTTCGCTGCCCTCCCCCCATGGCGCCCCTGTCAGGGATACCAATATCAAGTCCAGCTCACAGTACTTTTTCCATCCGTTTTCGCCGTGGTATCATATTGTTAAGTCAGAAAGAGCGAGCGCCCAGGTGAGGGCAGCGTGAAGAGTCTTGGATCCTTGAATTCCTGAAAGACTTGGCACTTTTCTGTTATCGTCCTTTATTCTGCATTTATTAGTATTTAACATTATTCTTTAAGGTATAATTTTAACACTTTACTGATCTCCGACACTAGTAAAAATGGGCAAAAATTTATATAATGAAACACTAACATAGAGTAAAAGATTTTAAATAAAGAATAACATTCCCAGCTTTGTTGCTGGATACATCATTGCAGATACATATGAATGCTATTACTGTATTGGCCTAATGTCATCGAATGTGCTTTCGTTACCAATAACGTTTATCGAAATGACGTTGTGATCAGGTATTCATGAGTCATTGACAGTGACAGGCAGGGAGAGCGGGCACCGTTCCACCGCTGTCACTCACTTGGTTTCCATATATTTACCATGTCATGAGGAAGACATGGGGAACTAGATTTGGTGGAATATACTCTGGCAAAGTGTTTGTTTAGGAAGAGGAAAGTACTGCGTTTTTCAACCCTGCTTTGCTCCTCTTTTGTGTTTTGATTATGTTGACATTTCCCGTACAGCTGTTCGCTGTACTGTGCTGTTTCATTTTGTTTTCCTACTGGTCTGTCCTTTTCCTAGCATCGCTGCCAATGTCTTTATAGGCGGTTGCGTTCCATACCTAACAATAGTAGTATAACTTACATGCAATGAACTTGCAAAAACAAAATCGAAAGATGTCGGTTCCAAAAATCTAATATCTGGGTGGATATATATATATATACCTATATATATATATATATATATATATATGTGTGTGTGTGTGTGTGTGTGTGTGTGTGTGTGTATATATACATATATATTATATATTGTGTGTGTGTGTGTGTGAGTATGTGTGTGTATGCGTGTGTGTGCATAGATATATGTATGTGTATATAAGTATACATACACACACACACACACACACACACACACACATATATATATATATATATATATATATATATATATATATATCTACATATATATATATTATATATGTTTTTGTTTTTTTCCGCTGCAGGAGATAAGCCTCTCTCAATTTACTCTTGAGAGGTCATTTGGCAGTTTCACCCTTGCCTGTTTGGATGCCCTTCCTAATCTACCGCAAACGCTTTTGCCACGGCGGCGTTTGACTTCTCAAGGCGATATGTCGTTTTCTCGCCATGGGATCGGGCTCCAGCGAGCAGTCTGAGCGCAGGCATTTTTACGACTGAACGCGGGACCGTGAGGGTCGGAGTCCAGTGCTCTAACCACCATTACATCGTGGCAGTAATATCTATATATATATTTATATATACATGTATTTATATACATACATATATGTATTTATGTATATTTATTGATCTATATATAAGTATAAATATGTATCTATATATAAATACATATGTATATGTATGTATGTATCTATATATACACAAACATATTTATGCATACATATATGTGAATATTTACATATATATATACATATATACATATATTCACTTATATATATATATATATATATATATATATATGTGTGTGTGTGTGTGTGTGTGTGTGTGTGTGTGTGTGTGTGTGTGTGGATATATATGTGTATATAGGCATACATATATAAACATATATATAAATATATATATGAATATATAAATACACGCACAAATATATATATATATGTATATATATATA
>NC_061838.1:14984417-14986917 GCF_019202785.1 Penaeus chinensis | reverse complement strand
ACTTCTCCAGACTCATAAAAGGACTTGCAGTGTTGCCATAAATAAGAGAACTTGGAATGTCGCCATAAATATTCAGGTCGAAGTAATCCGTTTTGTTATGCAAATGCCCTAACGTAGTATTAGGAACCCCAAGGAACGCTATTATCTTGCGCTTCACTATATTCTGCTCTGACTCCTGAATGCTAATCGCATTTGAACGATTCCCTGCTTCTCCGCTTGAACATGATAATTGGCATGTATATGCTAATCGTTGAGTCAAATTTTCCTGATTCCTTATTGACTGAATATTTCAAGAATATGCATTTATGCATACGTAAACAATGGTGTGTGTGTGTGTGTGTGTGTGTGTGTGTGTATGTGTGTGTGTGTGTGTGTGTGTGTGTGTGTGTGTACGTGCGTCTGCGTGTGTGTGTTTGAGCACACACACACACACACACACACACACACACACATATATATATATATATATATGGTCACGATCCAAAGTTTCTGACCCTCTCCTATTCATGCGGTAGGTGGGTTGACGGGGAAGGGTCTGCGAGGAAGGTATTGGTGGAAGATCTCATCAATTGCCTCACTGGAAATCAAATCGTACGAATTGGCTACCTCATTTTCACTTCGAGTATGGGACTTGAGATTACGTAATTGATAGAAAATATTAAAATAACAGCATGAAACCATTTTGTAACAATCCAGGTGTATTATCCTGTAGACTGGTAGTCTTGGAATAAGCTGTCAATCAATGCACCCATCTACCCGTACAGCCGCGGCCCCGGACACAGACGAGCAGAATTTCCCTCCTTTAAAGTACTAACCACGACAATAGAAAAATGCAAGAGGCTTTGTTATGTAAATAAAAAATAAAAAAATCTAGTTCAAATACACAGAAGTAATGGTGACTTGAATTAGATTGTCTTTCTAGGCATTACTTTTATGGCCTTCATCTACCCCCATAAATATTCGTGGGTGCACCTCAGGTCAAGCCAGCTGATTAATCGGTATCGGAAAGCAGACGGTAGACAGATCGGCACCCACTTTTAAACTGGCAAAATTTCCAAGTTTTAAAGCGTTTACTGTAGTCCGAGTACTTAACTTTCATAAGTAATATCTTAAGTATTACATTCTTGTTTCCTGCGTGAAATGTCTTCCAATAAACTATGCTTACCGCATGAGGTTGCAGATTTTATCTTTCTTTCTAACTCATAAGTTTTGCATGATGTGCGAATCTGCCTTTCCCTCTGCCAGACTGCTGATTTAGAAAACAAGCTAATTACAAGCGCGCCTCGAAGCCTTGTTCACGATCTCCTTTAACCTTACAAGTGTACGTGGGATCGGTTTCACGTTGGATCGTATGATGATTACAAGGTCCAGTTAAGTAGCTTCAAGATAACGCTATTCTACTGCCTATGACGATGCACTTTGTTCATAAGGATTAATATTTTCTACCGTGATTCAGATGCGAATACTACTCAGAACAAGCTAATTAGACTGAAATATGAAGCTTGTTGGGATAGGTTTTGTCACTACGAGCTTTATTTAACTCTATATCACCACTACAACAAATCAGTTTTTAACATTTAATCGGACCTCGCTCAATCAGCAGGCGTATACAGATAGAATTCAACAAATTTGTGTACATGTTTGAGCGTTATAACACATTTTCACTGTTATAATTTTACATTTCAATGTGACATTGATCCCTGGTATCATGATTTCAAGTTATTACTGTAATGCATTGTTTGTATGACATGTAATCTTAAGCTGTATACAAAAGGTAATAATGTGAGGGAAAATCCATGCTATATGATGCCATGATGCCCTATGGTAACATTTGAAGCGAATGAGTGAAATTCTCACCTCTACTCCCCCTCTCTCTCACACACACACACACACACACACACACATATATATATGTATATATATATATATATACAAGGCGCTAAGATAAACAAATGCCTGTGATCATTGGAATTACTCAGTTGTGTGAGATTTGGATTCTACATAAACATCAAGCTGGATACGATATGATGTAAAATATATGCTTCCATCATCCATATGAAGAACAATTAATGTAATAAAACTATGTTTTGCTTGTATCTGAAAAATATAAGCGAATATTTTCACAGCCTTGCGAAGTGAAAATTGTTGTTTAACCCTTTCTTCAGACGGGTATCCTAGGTCCTGCCATGCACTTTGGGCCATGCAACGGTCATTTACTTCGTTTTCTTTACCGCCGGGCACCATAACTCTTAATGAAACATTACCACCGGGCATTTGACGACAAAGAGTCACTGCAACCAACCCACGGCCAAAACAAAGAAGGAAAACTAGTGTGTGACTTACATAGGGCAAGAACCTGATCAAGCACAGCAAATACATAAAGTCTGTGAAAAGGAGGAAAATTTTGAAAATAAATAGGAGGAACGAAATGACGAACAATGTAGAGATCGTAGAAGACAGAAAAAGAAACCAGAGCCGCCAAGACATTTCTTTCAATCCA
>NC_061838.1:14971917-14976917 GCF_019202785.1 Penaeus chinensis | reverse complement strand
TGTATTTATATTCTTTGTCGTCTTGGCCTCAACGTTATCTATATTATCTCCTTTGCAGATTTGACTCAAGGCATTGAGTTCTAGGTTAAAACTGAATAAAAACGTTCGAGCGAGACGAACAGCAAAATTGCTTGCCGGAATTAATGATTTCTTGGTACATCTCGCTAAGAGAAGCTTGGAAACCTGATACCACTCTGATGTGCACACTCTCTCTCTCTCTCTCTCTCTCTCTCTCTCTCTCTCTCTCTCTCTCTCTCTCTCTCTCTCTCTCTCTCTCTCTCTCTCTCTCACTCTCTCTCTCTCTCTCTCTCTCTCTCTCTCACACACACACACACACACACACACACACACACACACACACACACACACACACACAGACACACACACACACACACACACACACAGACACACACACACACACACACACACACACACACACACACACACACACACACACACACACACACACACACACACACACACAGACACACACACACACACACACACACACACACACACACACACACACACACACACACACACTCGCACACACACGATTTATGAGTGCTCGCACGGATTTGCATACATTGGGTAAGCCAAACTTAACTTTCCCCTTGGGAAGTATCATTGGTCAGCCACACTAGTATAAAGACCCAGTCAACTCCATGAATTCAACATGGCGCCAAGTAGTTCAGAATCCCTGAGGCAATGGTCGCTTGCGACTTCGTTTTGGCAACTGCTGCGGCGCCGCCAGAACGGATCGGCCTCTGCCGCTCCTTTGGATTCATCAGCTGCGTGGAGCCTGCTGCAGGGCAACAACTTGCTCTTCACAGTCTTTCGCTCAGATATTGACTTTCCTTCTTTCTAAGTCTTTCTGTTGTGTCGACACAACACGGTGAGTGACAGTTACCAATTATAAGCTATAATGCTCAATTGGCGTAAAAGCGTAGCACGAGGGGCCATCCTCACAGTCTTTCACACACACACACACACACACACACACACACACACACACACACACACACACACACACACACACACATATATATATATATATATATATATTTGATTTGCCTAAATTATGCAAATCCACACAATCACACGTGTTCAATTTGCGTTTGCTTAAATTAGGTAAATCAAACCTAGATGCTGTAGTGGGTGAGCGTATCCTAGATACAAAAGTGGGTTGAAAGCCATCAACAATGATTACCTAATCAACTACCGCTCTGGGTAAAGGTCCTGGGTCAGCCACCCCAGTATAAGGACCCAGCCAACTACATGATGACAAGTAGAAAAAATGAGGAAAATAACCGGAACGGCATAAACGGGGCATCACAAAGTTATCTTGTAAGATCCTCACCCAGTAGCAGCATTGACATGTAGGGTCGCTGCGATCGTCATAGTGCGAATGCAAACCAGCTAAAGCATTATAACGGCTAAAAGATTCAGATCATGAATATCCAAGATTGGAACGTGGAATATAAATTGTCTATATTAAACAGGAAAATTAGACAATATGTGGAGAGAATGAATGTGCATTGTTTAGGTTTGTGCGAAGTCAGATGGCCCCATGCTGGCCACTTTATGAAAGACCAGAAAAGAATCCCTTTTTAGGGGATCAAGAACATAAAAATGGAATCGCTCTGGTCCTGGATAAAAAAAAAAAATCAAAATCCATCCTATCGTTCTTGCCCAAAAACGACCGCATGCTTCTAGTGACATTAAAAGCTAGTCCTGTAATTGTAAATATTATTGTAGCATATTCTCCCACTGATACTGAAGACCAACAGTTTAGTAGTTTCTACAGCTCACTTGATTAATTATTCTTATCTTGTAAATATAAAAATGTATAATCGTCATGGGTGAATTTAAAGTTGGCTCAGAAAGAGATGGGAAGATTGTTGGAGCGCACGGAGAGCGGGATGAGTGTTGTGATAATATTATAAATTGGTGTAAGGAGAAAAATCTGGTCATCACAAATATCTTGTTTAACGTAAACCCCAGACGCCGATATACATGGATCAGTCCAGGTGATAGAGCCATAAACCAGACTATGTTCTGGTTAATTAAAGATACTGAAACACAATTAAAAACTCCCGAACATATCTGGGTGCAGACGCAAATTCCGACCACAATTCAGTGATAATAAAATTTAGACTGTCCTCAAAAGGTTAATGAAAGGTAAGATTGCCCTCAACTTTGAACTCTACATTACAGATTAATCAAGAGATACGAGGAACCTTTAAACAAGATTTTTTTTCAAAACCTACTAGAGACTGCTAAAAAAGATATTGACCATTGTTTTGGTGTCTTCATTGAGAATATCGCAGCAGCAGTTGCTAAGACAATTCCAACAATAGAGGAAAAGAAGCCCTCATCATGCTGGTTCCAACCAGAGCTCAGAGACATGCTACGAAAACGGCAAGCTTCCAAACAGAACACCGTGTAATATGAACTAGTAAACAATCTTCACAAAAAAAAAAAAAAAAAAAAAAAAAAATGTAAAAAGGCTAAAGAAAAGTGGCTGCAGGAGATATGTAACGAAGTTAAAATCCCAATTGTAATCCAAAAGAGATATTCTAAAGGATAAGAGAGATTATTAGTCAACGATTCTTTTCCTCCTAAAGTTGCCTAGAGGCAACGGATGGACGCATTATCCACGGGACCGAAGATGTCAGTGCTCGTTGGGAAGAATATGTTCAATATCAAAAGTACCACCAAAAGATCTAGTCATGGAAGCTGTCACATCTGGTCCACCAATTCTGAAATCAGAAGTGCGTTGGTGCCTACAGCAAATGGAATTTGGAAAATCTGCAGACCCTAACGGTGTACACATCGAAATGTTCAGAGTCTTTGGAGAGAAAGGTATTGATCTCATCTGGATCTTCCTAAATGATATCTATGAACCATGCAAATTACCTAAAGAAATGATGAAATCGGTATTAATTGCTGTACCGAAGGTCCCAGGAACACTTGAGTGCTCACAATAACGTACAACCAATCTGATGTCGCATGTTCTTAAAATTCTACTGAAAATAATTTTACAGAGAATAAGAAGACAACTCATACCTGAAATACCTGAGACCCAATTTGGGTCTATGAAGGATAATGGTACGAGAAATGCTATTCTCGTCATGAGAATCCTGGCTAAGAGAGCCATCTAACACCAACAAACATCTTCCTGGTGTTCATTGATTATCAAAAAACTTTTGATAAGGTACGGTACTTAGAATTGTTCAAAATCCTCGCAAATATCCAGATAGATGATAAAGACTACTTCAATCAGTCTACAGAGAAGAACTTGCAGCATAACCAATGGAACAACTAATTGGTTCCTCATCAAGCGAGGTATTCGACAAAGTTGAGCGATGTCACCTGACCTCTGCAATAAAGATCGTTATCAGTGGTTGTAAGATCAACAATCTTCGTTATGCAGATGATGCAGTTCTCATGGCCATCATCATCTTCATCATCATCATCATCATCATCATCATCATCATCATCATCATCATCATCATCATCATCATCATCATCATCATCATCATCATCATCATCATCATTACCATCGTCATTAATGTAAGCCATATATCATAAACCATATGAAAAAAACGAAATTATATCACCAAAGGTGTTAGTGCAGGTCAAAACACAGCTAAGACAGAAATAAAAGATATAAAATCATCACCTATTTACGTAGTAAATATATATTCGCTGATATTTTAAACATATCAAGAGTCGAAGTTACAATCTCTGAAGTCAATCTATTCCAAACCCTATAAATAGCATTAAGAAAACGTCTAGAGAACTGAGAAATAGACGACCGACTTGTATCAAATATAATCAAATTAAGGGTAACAGAATTTCTAGTAACTCTTGCAGGTTGATAAAAAAAATCAGGTAAAACGTTACAGAGCAGATATGAATTATCGGTTACAATCTTGTATAAAACTGAAAGCGCCCAATCCCTACGATGCCCAGTGTCCAAACCTAAGTAAGACAGGAGAAATTTAGTGGAATTAAAAGAACGATAAAGCAGTCGTAAGTGTGACAAAATAACAAGGAAAAATTGAAATCCAACAGGTCTTTTGTCACCTCAGATACTCAATGCAAGAAGGACTAGTGAAAGGAATTGGACTAGAGAAAGATACATTATCCCAACTCTGGAACAATCTAACAGAACGCAAGCTCTCAATACAAATCAAATCAGATTCATTAAACCTTCGTATGGTCGACTCTCCTATAAAATCGGACAGGGAATTTATCCGAGCGCGTCAACTCAAATTCCTCGGACATGCAATCCGTAAAGACACATTGGAAAACCTTACACACACACGCACACGCACACGCATATATCTATCTCTCTCTCTCTCTCTCTATATATATATATATATATATATATATAAATATATATATATAATATATATATATAATATATATATATATATATATACACAGACATATGTATGTGTATGTGTGTGCATACATATACACAATATATACAGTATGTGTGTGTGTGTGTGTGTGTGTGTGTGTGTGTGTGTGTGTGTGTACGTATGTATGTATGTGTGTGTATGTATATATATACATATGTATGTATGTATATATATGTATACATACATATATATATATATATATTTATGTTTAAAGTTAAAGTTTAAAGTTTAAAGTTTAGTTTTGATTCCATTTATTACAATGGATATTCTTGGTGTGACATACTGTCTGTTTCATTTTGCTTCTAAACTCTCCCCTGTGTGCAAGGAATGGCCGGGGTTACCATCCACTGGCGGCGAGGGATTCGAACGCAGGTCAGCAAGATTGCTAGACGAGATCGCATACACAGCACACATGCGTGTGTGTGTATGCATGCATGTGTACATGCATGCTTATATGCAGGTATTTGTTTGTGTATGCATATATATATGTATATGTGTATATATATGTATGTATTAATACGTATATATATATACATACATACACACCCACACACACACACACACACA
>NC_061838.1:14961917-14966917 GCF_019202785.1 Penaeus chinensis | reverse complement strand
TGCCTGAACTGCGGTGAAGGACATCGAACCCTGGCAAACTCTTGCCCCATAAGGAAAGAAGCCATGCAAAATACAAGGGAAAAGAGGTTAAGTAGGAAAAAGAAAAGAAACAAATCCCCATCAAAAGAGTAGCCAAACAAATGGCTAAACAAACAATAGCTGCCATGCAGAATGCATGGTTGAAACCAATAATAAAAAAAATAAAGGAAGAGAAATGGAAAGGAATAAGGAACCACAAATAATCCTACAAGTACCGGATGACCTCTCTGTAGTCATCATGACGGCACTGATTCACGCCGACTTGCAAAACAGCATGGAGCCAGGCCTTGATTTCAGACACCACGCTAAAAAAAAGTCTTAAAGAAACACAACCTACCAGATCTGAGACTGAACTCTTTACTGCACCAAAAAGGAAACCAACACCAAGCCTAACACCAACTCCCACACGTACACAATCACCTGCACGACCAAGATCAGACCCTTCGCCATAGGAACGGTTACGACCTCAACCCAAAAACATACGGCATCCGCCTCTTTGCAGCGGAGCGCTCACACTACAAACACCGTAACAGACAACAACTGGCATACGAGATACAACGCGGTGCAATTAAATGGATATACACAAACACCACATACCATAACCGCATTCACGAACAAAAAATCACACAACACCTGCATGCAGGAAACATAATCATCCAGCCAGACATGATCGAAAAGATCAAACAACAAAACCTCGAACACTTACAAAATGCCTGGTACAACACATCCAAGTAACACCATGGCTGCATTACACAACCCGTTACACTCACGCCTCACAACACAACCTACTGGCATGGACGAAGACAAGAACTCTGCAACCAATACACACAACACGACCTTGACATCATACTCATAAACTCACACTCACTCAAACATCCACAAACAAATCTTCCAAATCTCCCCTGCTGAAAACGCAACTTTCGACCGAGACACTGAAGCCGAGGAAACACAATCACTACAACAACCGCAACACCTAATTCCCCCATCACGAACAATAACACTCAATACACTCTCACCAGACAACCCCTCTCACAACCCATCACACCAGAAGACATGACACACACA
This sequence comes from Penaeus chinensis, assembly GCF_019202785.1. Taxonomy (NCBI): domain Eukaryota; kingdom Metazoa; phylum Arthropoda; class Malacostraca; order Decapoda; family Penaeidae; genus Penaeus; species Penaeus chinensis. The sequence continues at coordinate 14,965,813 of NC_061838.1, read as the reverse complement.
CACAATCCAAAAACACAACACCAGGAGCCAGCAACATTCATAAACTCATCATGCAAAACCTCCCACTCATCATGTTCTCCAGACTTTTCAGCGCTGCCCTGGCAACACTTTCCTACCAAATTCAAACAAGCCTCAGTTGTTCTTATTCCTAAGCAAGGGACGTCACCTCTTGAGGTGACCAGCTTTCGGCCTATTTCACTGCTGGAAGTTCTCGGGAAGTTGCTTGAGAGGATTATCACACACAGACTTAAAACACACCTTGAATACAACAACATACACAACACTAGGCAACACGGCTTTCGCCCACACAAAGGGACTGGAAGCGCAATCGCCCTCGCTTAAGAGGAGATCGCTCTTAGTTTCGCAAACAAGCACTAAACTAACATTATACTACGAGATGTCACAAGGGCCTTTGATAAGGTTTGGCATGACGGCCTCAAACACAAAATAACACAACTACAACTACCTCCACGCTTAACGCGTCTCTTATGCAACTTCCTGGGCAACAGAACAGACACCATCCACCTTGGTTCCCTTCTAGGCCCTCCCATCCACCTCAGAAATGGAGTTCCACAGGGCAGCGTTCTCTCACCAACACTTACATACATCCTCTACATCGCCAGTCTACCACCCCCAGCACCTTACAGCAACTACACCGCATACGCAGACATCACACAAATCACACACCTACGAAAACAAATGGAAAATACAGACCAACATAAACAAATTCACAGTCATACCAGTGGCAAGACGCAACCCACCTCCACCCACATTAGTCGACACAGGCCGGGCTCCCCTCATTGGCATAGCCCGGGCGAAGCTCAGCTTCGCAAATCGGACTTATCCTTACCATCACTCTAGCCACCTGCAGCCGCTTATGCATGCATGCACGGAAGGTGACTATCGTACCCACAGACATCCACGATGTCACTACGACTCACATATATCATTACACTCACATCATCATATATCATTACACTGATATCACCGTCACCATATACCATTACACTCACATCACCGTCACCATATACCTCTACACTTACGTTATCACCATACATCATTTACATTCACTATTGCCATCCTTGTTTTTTAACGAGTTTATGCGTTGGCTACTATGTTTATATATTATATTACTACCTGTTTGAGTCACTTGACCTCCATCACATTATCACTACTTGTTTACATCTTCTCATTTCACATTACTCTCTTCAAGACTTATATATGTACCTCATGGTGCCAACCACACTCCCACTCACCTGCCCGGGTAGGGGAAAGGCCTCAGGATGGTGCACACCGCAGTGTGTGCGTCAAACGGAGGATGTTTTTTACCACCCGATGTCACGGAGGATGTTTCCCCAATGAGCAAACACACAAATCCCTTGGCACACCTATGAATGCAAACCTGGCCAAATACTATAGAAGATCTATTTGGGATAGGGAAAGGCCCTGCCCGGCGCGCACCATACTGATCACACGTGCGCGCCGGACAGATGTTTCCCGCCCTTACACAGATACTTCGAACACGACCACTCTTTCCCTATAATTTTCATTAAGTACTCCTTTTCATAACCCCCTATTTGCCCGTATTTACCATTTATCATTACTCATTTCATATACATCGCGCCCAGATATACTCTCCCCCACACACTCTCAGCCGCCCATGCAAACACCCCCTCATCTCACACGTCTCACTAAGCTCACCACTTTAAACCATTTCCATTGTCACTCACTTACCCACCCGCTTCAGTATATCTTATTATGTCTCACTTTTTTGTTCATTAAAAAAAGAGTGACCCAATGAACCTCTCTCAGCTTCCAGGAACTGGAAGAGAGGCAGGCGAGGGTCTCACTTGCAGTAGGCTATCATAAAAGGATTACTTCCTTTTTATGTTTCACGTTCCTTTCTATGTTCCATGTTCTACATTTCCATGTAGCTTAACTATTTAAAAAAAAAAAAAGCGAAAAGATGGACCCACTGATCTTCGCTTCCAACTCACGAGATGGGAGGCAGGCGAGGGTCTCACCTGCAAAGGTGTTACCATAGCAGGACCAGCTCCTACTATTGACAACACTAAGCAGGTGAAAAAGGTGTCTCCTACCAAGTGGCCATAGTTCCATACGAAACAAACAAACAAACCACGCCTTCCAACCAGTGATGCAAAACGAAACAAAAGAAAACAGCACGCAAGGGGTTTCGCCCCCCTCCTTTATTACTTAGTCTAATTTCAATTTCAGGTAGCTAGCTTCCCTTCCTATCCCTAACCTAAGGAGCCTCCCCTCTTTGCGCCATCTAACGTGACAGTAGCCGTGCCTCCTCCAGAAACTTACTTCTCAGTGCCACTGCCTCAAAGGTTGTAACTGAGTGACATATCTATACTCATTTGCCTTACTATATCTTGTGTACGCTATATATCTATAGCATACCATTGTGTAATTGTACCTTATATACATGTTGATTATATATTAGTGAATTATAGATATGAATTTTAGTGATCCGTTCATCTGGAATATATCCTATATGGATGGGTATGTGTTTTTTCTCTTAATTCACCCTACACATATAAGCTATATGCATAGCACCGACGGATAGAACCTCATGCTTTTATGAGATATGTATATATTATACACGCATGCAAATAAATAAATATATATATATATATATGTGTGTGTGTGTGTGTGTGTGTGTGTGTGTGTGTGTGTGTGTGTGTGTGTGTGTGTGTGTGTGCGTGTAGCGTCAATGGAACTGCAAAACATGGTGTTGAGTTACGAAACAGCTTTCGTTTCGGTTATTTTGAAAGCCCTTTGTCTTGGGCTAAAATCTATTCATAGTCTATGCGTTTCTATGAGGATACGCATCCACATTCGAACAGTTGAGTGAGAAAATACATATTTGCTTGTTTCAGCTCGAGAAACAAGTAGCTGGATAGTAAAGAACCGGCTGTCAATACATGTGCTGCATGATATCTGATATATATATATATATATATATATATATATATATGTGTGTGTGTGTGTGTGTGTGTGTGTGTGTGTGTGTGTGTGTGTGTGTGTGTGTGTGTGTGTATAATCCTGCTGATTCTGATGAAATGGAATTTCACTTCGCTACCTTCACTGCAGTTTTGACTTATTATTTTGATCTCTTTATGATGAAAAATAATTTCTGGTGTGTGAAAAAAACATCTAAACACTTGTTTGTTCACCCGAAACTTGAATAATTTGCAGAAAGAGGAACCATCTATGGTATAGAACGTTACAATGACATTAGGGAAATCCGAGATGAAAACGAGGCTGTCAAGCTGACATTTTTTCAAGATGGGCGAGCCAAACTAAAATTGCAAATAGAGGCCGCATCATCGGGATGAGGAAAATTGATTCCTCTTCCTGTGAAACACCAAGAGAGCTGGGTATCTCCCAGTCGAAGGTACGCAGGTGGATAAGGTGGGAGGAGGGGGAGGGTACCTTAAACGACCACCCTCATTCCGCGAAAGACCACTGAAGGTCAGGATGCCTCTGCATGAATGTAATTAAAATTCATGAAAGCCTTCGGATCCCACTTAAAGGTCACACAGCGAAGAAAACGATATGGAGAAAAGATACCTTACAGAACGTCATCTATGAGAGGCTGAGCAAACGACATAGATATATGCTTATACTTAATAGTGCCCCATAGTCATATCTCGTGTTCTGGTTCTCTATTATTATGTACTTTTCAGATATGACAGACGAAATATTTATGAAACGACGAGGAGTGGCCACGCGACCTGTAATATGAGGGGTTGGATCTTCTTGTATAGTGTTAGTGAACCAGCCGACAAATACAGCGAATTGCTAGAATAAATGTTCCTCCCATCAGTACGCTGCTATGGCCTGGTCCTTCCCAGAAACAATCATATTCG
>NC_061838.1:14951917-14954417 GCF_019202785.1 Penaeus chinensis | reverse complement strand
GTATATAGATACATATATAAGTATATATACATATTTGTGTATGTATATATATATATATATACATCACAGCATACATACATAATATATATATATATATATATATATATTTACAAAACGATTTTGTAAATATATATATATATATGTACATACTTACATATTTCTGTTTACACATATATATATATATATATATGTGTGTGTGTGTGTGTGTGTGTGTGTGTGTGTGTATATACACACACATACATGCAAACACACGCACACTTATAAATACATACAAACATGAACACACACCTACATAATTCATATATATTTACATATACATATGTATTCATTTATACACATAAATTTGTATATATACATGTATGTATATATATGTATTAAAACATAAATGAATGCATATACATATATGTGTATATATACACACATATATATGTATTCATTTATACACATAAATTTGTATATATACATGTATGTATATATATGTATTAAAACATAAATGAATGCATATACATATATGTGTATATATACATATTTTCTTTCTTCTTTCTTTAACAGCCATTCATTCCACTGCAGGACATAGGCCTCTCTCAATTCACTATTGAGAGGTTATATGGCAGTGTCAACTTTGCCTGATTGGATGCCCTTCCTAATCAACCGCGGTTCGGCGCGCTAACACTTGTGCCACGGCGGTGATTTCCCCAACGACACCTGCGTTCGACAAGGCGATATGTCGTTTTCTCGCCGTGAGATCGGGCTCGAGAGAGCAGTGTATTTATACGACTGCCGCGACGGGGAGTTGAACTCGGGACCTCGAGGGTCGGAGTCTAGTGCTCTAACCACTGGACTATCACAGCAGTCATATATATATATATATATATATATATATACATGCATATATATATATATATATATATACACACACATGCACATTCACACACACACACACATACACACGCACGCACACAAAAACACCACACATGCACACACATACATATGTACACACACCAATATATATGTATATATGTATATATACAAATATGCATATATGTATACATACATATATATATTTATAAATAAATATATATATGTATGTATGTATATATCCATAAACACACACACACACACACACACACATATATATATATACACACATGTATATATATACCTATATATATGTGTATGTATATGTATATATGCACATATATGAAACACACATATATGTAAATATATATATATATAAATATGTATAATATACAAACACACACACACACACACACACACACATGCACATATTTTAAATGTTGCCACTTATCATTTAAAATATATATATATATATATATATATATATATACATATACACACACACACAGAAACATATACACATATACGAGTATATAAGTATACACATACACACACACATACATAAATACCAAAGTGGTAGCATTGATTATATATAAATATATAGACACACACACACACACACACACACACACACACACATCACACACACACATATGTGTGTATACGTGTGTGTCTATATATTTATATATAATCAATGCTACCACTTATTATTTTGGATATACATACATATTTGTATGTGCGTTCATACTCTCAAGAATGGCAACTGAAGACATATAGTTCCTCGCAGATGCGTAGGCCTAGAATACGAATTTGTTTCATCCACTTGTATCTGATTCGAACCAATGGTGATCACTTTTACAATATCTACATTCCCGACACAAGCCAAATTTTTACTTTTAAAGCAAGTTATAACATAACGTTTAGCCTAGGAAAGTATAAATAGATTAGTGAATACAGTAATTATTTTAGAGAATCAGTCACTTATGACGGATTTGCTACGTGGAACCTCAACTTGTTGCATGTGTCTCGAATCGGCGGCTCTTGTGACTAGTGATTTAGGAAAGCAGAAACGGCCGTTAACTTGATAAAGATGTATAAATGTAGAAATATTTTTCAAAATAATTGCATTTCCCTACGTATTTATACGGATTTAATTTTATACATCTGAAAGTATATAGCATAATCAACGGGATTCCTACAGCCTAGAATGATTTGTCAAATAATTCTCAAAAGTCCAAGCAAAGTCCTTTGGTACGGAACTTACAGTGCGTTGGCAGGGAGACGAAGTGAGCGAGAGTACAGGTGTGGAACCGAAGCTGCCTCGTGAATGGAGAAGGGACTTTAGTCGCCGGAGGTGCGCGCTACGAACTCTGGGGCGAGACGGGTCACCACCGCTTTATATCCACCTCTTTCTTGGTTGCCAGATGTGCTTTATGAGGATACGCTCCCCAATTATCATTCCCCTTTTGTTAGTAACTTTGTTACTTACTCTGTTGGAGATATGGAATCAAATAGGATTTACGTTGCGTGTAACAGCCGGCACGAATTCGACGATTTCGAAATATTAGGACTTGCTCTTTGAATGTTTTTTACGTGTCAGTTCTCTTCGCCAATCAGAGAAGAGGATGCGGGTGACGTCAAA
>NC_061838.1:14944417-14946917 GCF_019202785.1 Penaeus chinensis | reverse complement strand
GGGCTAACGCCGGCAGGGGCGCATAGCCGCATCCACCTTTTGTTTCCACCAACGAGGGTCCCTCATGGCGAGCCGCCAGGCAGGGGCCCGGCCCATCTTTAGTTCCTCACGACAGGTTTGATCGATCTGCCCAAGCCACGACCTTCTCGGTCGTCCCACAGGCCTCCTGTACCCAGGGTTGTCTCGGACAGAGACAACCTGATGGGCAGGATCATCCTGCGGGAGTCGAGCCAAGTGGCCATATTGTGCAAGTAACAGGTCCTGTACCGGTCTCACGGTGCAGCTGTTGGTTGGACACATGGTCCCGCCAACTGTACCCCATGATCCAGCGCAGGGATCTGTTACAAACGGCATCAAGACGAGATTCCAGAGCACAAAACAGTGTCCAAGTTTCACTACCATAGAGTAAAACTGGCAGTATCAGGGCCTTGAAACCTTGATATTGCCCAGAGTTGCTCCACAGTGACTTTGGACAGTAGCTCTACCCAGTATCCAATCCATGCAAGTGTTGAAAAGTGTTGCCTCACACCTGAACTAACAGGGAAGAAGCTCGACAGGCCCCCACCACACTTCACAGCACTTTCAATGCCTGTATACAGGTTTGCTATTAGTCCAATAATCCTTGTTGGAATTCCTTTTAGCCTCAGGATCTCCCAGAGTGATTTGCGATTTTGAGGTCGATGTAGGCTGCGAGGAGCCCACATCCGAACTCACGACGGCGCTCTACAATGACTCGAAGCGCCTGGATGCTGTCTATTGTGGACTTACCAGGAGTGAATGCAGATTACTCCGGCCTTTGGTGCCTCAACAGGTGGTCTCTGATACGTCTCAGAAGGATGTGCGCGAGTACCTTGCCTGGTACACTGAGTAGTGTAATGCCCTGGTGATTGCTGCAGTCCCAGCAATCCCCTTTCCCCTTCCAGAGAGGGAAGACAATACCCCTCAACAGGTTAAGGGGAAAGATACCAGTCTGCCAGGTGGTAGACAGGACTGCATGCAAGCCCCTTGCCATAGGTTCTCCACCAGCCTTTAGCAATTCAACTGGGATGCCACAAACACCTGCTGCTTTACCACTCTTCAGTTTGGAGATCGCCCCCCTGACTTCAGTCAGGGAGGGTGGATCCTCACTGATGGGTGGGTTTGGCAGAGGAATCTCAACATTACCCACATCCATGTTAACTGTTGGTGGATCAACCTTATACAACTGCTCAAAATACTCAGCCCAGCGCACATGAACCTAATCAGGATCTGAGATTATATGGCCACTTGCTGAGTGAATTGCAGTCGTCTGTGAGAAGGGCATGGAGTTCAGCTTTCTCAGGGCTTGGTAGGCAGGACGAAGGTCATTTAGTAAGAAATGGCTTTCGACCTCCTCTGCAAGATTACTGATAAACTGTTCCTTATCCCTTCTCAACAGTGACCTAGTCCTGCGCACCAGAGAATGGTGCAAGTTGCGATCCCCTGACAATCGAGCCGCACGACAAGCATCTGTGGCTTCCAGTGTCTCTTGCGAGATGGAATTCTATCTTGCTCTTGGGCGTTCACCAATAAATTCCTGAGCTGCATCAAGCATTTCACTCTTGAAGATATCCCACATAAGAACAGGGTCTGCCAGGCCTTCAAGTGCTGTGAGACAACCAGAGATAGCCTCGGCAAACCCACGGGCACACTCGTCCTCCCTCAATCTGTCCAAATGAAACACACTAGGGTGTTCATTTGGGCGACGGGGGGTTCAAAAGTAATAAATAATCTATGATCAGTTCCACACAACTCGGCGCTTCTGGAGGATCCTCCACCGAGTCACGGAAAAGGAGGCTATTCTCGCTGCCAGCATCAACTCCTGAGCCATGAGGACCAACAGACATCTCGTAGCTAGCTCGATCACAGCCGGATACCGCATTGAAGTCGCCCAGAACAATGCGAATATCTCGCCGAGGATATCTGTCTGCCACAGATGCAAGTTTGGTGTAAAACATCTCTTTCACCTCAAGTTTATATACATCCGTAGGATCGTATACAGCCATAAGAGACATGAAGCCAAATGAAAGCTTCAGTCTCAATACCATAATACGCTCATCGACTGGAGTGACCTCAACTATCGAGGGTTGAAGTCTGTTGGAGATGGCTATGGCTACTCCCTGGAGATGGTGGCCATCGCTGCGGCCCGACCAGTAGTAGGTGTAGCCACCCACACTAATCATGCCGCTGCCAGGTCTTCTCACCTCCGAGAGAGCAGCCACCTCAACTCTCAGCTGCTTCAATTCATAATCCGCCTGCAGGGCTCCTTGGGGCTTTCTCCCACAAGCATCACGCCAGGTTGGCGGCCACTGGGACCCAGATGGGATGGCGGGTAACTCTCCCCCCCACCCGAGTCCCAGCGGTCACCAACCCAGAGGGACCCACAGCCCGCCGTTCTTGCTGGGTGGGAGAGACTTTAGCCCTCCCCCCAGCACCAACAACTCCATATTTATATACATATATTTATATCTCTATATATATG
>NC_061838.1:14936917-14939417 GCF_019202785.1 Penaeus chinensis | reverse complement strand
TTCCTATTTTTATTGAATATTCATGCGACACAGCAAGAACGCCTATAACACCTAAATTTAACGTAAAAAAAACAGACTGGGTCGCCTTCATAAGGAGCGTCAAGCTCGGACTTGTTTGAGAAACCATTGATGATAAAGTAAACAATATTCAGAATTCGATTTTAGAAGCAGCAATGTTATCCATTCCTAAAACTTTGACAGATAGTGTAAAGCATAGAGTTCCATGGGGGACACCAGATTGCCGCAGGGCGCTGTGCCGATGCAATAAGACCCACAGGCTTTTTCAAAAATAACATCACAAATGAGAAGTTTTACAATTACAAACTAGCAAGAGCTAGGGCTCGTTGAATAATTGGACAAACAAAAAGATACTCCTGGCGAAGCTTTGCCTCTACAATAAATAGCAATACAAAAATATCTGAAGTTTGGCCCTCTGTCAATAAAATCAATAAGAAAAAAACATCTTTCAAAATTAACAATATTATTCACGAGGGTAATAATTTAGATTCACCTAGAGACATTGCTAATGCACTCGCCAGGCAGTTATGTTATACAAGCAGCTCAGAAAATTACCATCCCGCTTTCATGACCATCAGGGAAGCGGATGAGCTGCATCCTATTTACTTTGCCACAAGATATTACTTTGATTACAATAAAGATCTAACAATGGAATAGCTTGTCCGAGCCCGAGAGGCCTGTAGAGGAACATCCCCAGGCCCCGATGAGATTCGATATGAGATGATAAAGCATCTTAATCATGATGCCATGATTAAGTTGCTAGAAGTGTACAATGAAATTTGGAAAAGCCACACTTTTCCAAACTCATGGTACTTCGCCCACATCATTCCCATATTGAAAGGAGGGAGAAACCCCAGATCCGCCCAATTGCGTTGGCAAGTTGCTTATGCATGGTCACTGAACAAATTGTTAACAGTAGGCTATTGTATTTGCTTCTAAATACCAGTAATTTACTAGTTGACGAGCAGTGCGGTTTCCGAAAGGGACGCCAAACTCTCGATCAACTAGTAAAACTGGAAAGTCATTTTCAAAAGGCAATTGAAAAAAAAAAAAAAATTGATTTCAGATTTTTAGATATAGAAAAAGCCTGCGACATGACATGGTGATATGATCTACTCAGAAAACTTCATGCTATTGGATTTTGTGGAAACTTGCCTTGTTTTATACAAAATTTCATTTCTGACATAACTTTTGCTGTCAAATTCTTTTCTGACAATGTCACTTTTTCGGACATTTTTGTCGAGGCAAACAATAAAGTGTCTTGTCGCCAACATTATTTCTATGTATGATTAATGACATCCTACCAGCTCCCCCTCGAGTTACACTCTCTGCCATCGATACCCTGGTTCGTTCAAATATAGCGCCATGGGAAACCCCCAACTTTTCTATCATGGAAGCCTGGCTTCCATCAGCCAAGGCCATGGCGCCGGAGGTAAAGGTACGCCAGAGGTTCAGAGAGATCCTTATTAAACATGAGTGTGTGGGGGTCAACTGAATGTGAACTAAAGTTTAGACTGCTAATTCATATATCGATCTTACTTGTTGAACTTTTTGCCATTTATAAAGCTATCGATTTTGCACTATCGACGACCCACGATAAAATAGTTATTTTTTTCAGATACATTAAATTCACTTAAAGCTATCAAATCATCAAAAACCACTAAAAATGAACTGCTGGGTAATATCATTCGTAATATGGGTAAAAAGCCACTCTGGTATCCATGGCAATGAACAGGCTGACAAATTAGCCGGGTCAACTGGCGATTTGGACACTACTATAGTTCGTACAGATCTCAGGTGTTTTGTGTCTCTTATAAAAGCAAAGATACATCTCCTGTGGCAAAGTGAGTGGACCAACCTATAAATAAACAACAAACATAAAGACACAATAGAACTGTGGGATACAGCCCACAGGAAAGTCAGAAGGGAGGAGGTGCTTTTGGCCTGTTTTAGGGTCAATGCCACCAGAATCACCCACCTCACTCCCTATATAGAAAGAACCTTTTCTCTACAGTGCCGTCAATGCACCACCATCCTTACCCTAAACCATATATTAACAACATGCCCAAAATATAATAACAATAGACAACCACTCAAAATTATATGAGAATAAAAAATAAAGATTTTACAACATCAAATCTTCTATCAAACGATGAAAAAATAATAAGTAAAGTAATCACTTTTCTATGGGAGACAGAAAAGCCGCTGGTTGATAGCCAAGAAATCCAACAAAGAAAGAAAGAAAGAATCGATGGTGTTATTTTTATTCCAAACATTATAATTACTATAACGTTATAAACATTAATAACAGCAAAATAACCTAATGTAAAATATTTCGCAAACCAATGAAAGGGTTAACAGGCGAGAAAAAGCAATGCTCGTAATTGGCTCATTAGTGACTTAGTACAAGTGTAGCCATCTATGTGTAAAACAACAAGTAAACTCACTGTGGGCATGGCATACACGTACACGGCATGCCCGT